>NC_088650.1:8459250-8521750 GCF_964019385.1 Sycon ciliatum | reverse complement strand
GCTTTTCATTGAACACTATCTGCATGACCTCCGAACCCTTTACCATGCAGACCACCAGCACTGATCAGGTGCATTGTACACAATTGTGTAGCCTACATACTAGAACTGTGGTACAGTCATGTAGTTATGCTCCAACCTCCGAAAGGATGCCACTGAAATTATGCCAAATTTTCAACCACCAAATTATGCCAATATTAAATTATGCCGGCATAATCCGCCGGTGCCTCAGTACAGCAGTGTGTGTGTGTGTGGGTGGGTGTGTGGGTGTGTGTGCGTGTGTGTGTGTGCGTGTGTGTGTGTGTGTGTGTGCGTGTGTGTGTGTGTACATGTACATGTATGTGTGGTGGTGTGTGCGCGCGCGCGTGTGTGTCTTTAAAAAAATATTATTGGTCACGGATATCCCGGCCTAGCCTACGTAGAGGAGGTGATTTGGCTTTTTTTTAACATTTGGCATTTTTTAACAAATGTGTAAAATTTGCTTTTCTTCTGGCTGTTTCTCTGCTCCGGATGGCTGTATCGAAAAATGGGTGGTGGCAAATGAGAGCCAATTTATCGTAGATCCACATTGACCAGAAAATTTGGTGCATATAATTTAATTCTCCCTGCCACGTTGGTGTAACTAGTGGTGGGTGCTTTGCCATTTTGTGTAAAATGTGTAAAATGAGCCCCTGAATGGACGAGGAGGGCAGTGAATTGCTTCCGCAGGGCCTTTGGACGACGTCAGGCCGTCTTGCCATCACTAGAGACAGTAATAAAGAACAGTAGGTCACTGAATACACTCTGTGAGAACGAAAACATCGCTGCGATGCTGTGCTATCTATCCAATTCCACCGTATAACACAGCCACTAGTTACAAATACAAAAACACGGCTTTCGCAGCATATAATGCAGTTCACTCCTCTGTTGACAGATTAATTTTCATCCACTAGCAATCCTTGAAGTGATATCTATCAACTTCAGAACATTAATGACCGAATATCCCAGTTTGTGATGCCATTTTACAAATTTGTTAAAAAATGACACACCAATTATTTGAATCCTGAGAATACTATGAAAGTAGGATATGATTCAAGACACTTTCCAAAGTGGGATCATTCCCATTTTTGGACACAACGGGCATGAAGCATAGCACTTCCACTTGCAACAATTCATTTGGACGTACAGTGGTGGCCAAAAGTTTTTGACCCACCCCATGGAATAGATGACTTGCACAAAGATTGTCTGGGTTCGAGACGGGGCAAGTGGACCTTCTGACTCTGACTTCCCCACCTTTTGAGTTCGTGACTTTCGAAGTTTCGCTTTTTGCCTGACGAACGCTGAGCTAGTTTTTTTTGGCTAGAGAGTAGAGTTGTTTTGATTCGGCTTGTATCGTCATGCCGAAGCGCTGCTGCGCTCCTGAATGCACTAGCAGACGAGAGATGGAACTGAGGCTCCCATTCCATACGTTCCTTTCCGAGCCGGGAGGCAGAAAAATGAGGGAATATTATTTTAGTATCGTTGGTGTAGGCTGCAACAAGCACGTCGTGGTCCTGAAGTGTGACTACTTTCCCGCACTGGAAGCGAAGTCAAGCACAACGAAAGTTTGTGGACGTCTGAGAAAGAACTCGATTCCCTTTGATTCGGCTGCACTAGCTCCAGAGCGACCCTCTCCTGAGGACAGACTGTGGAGAGGCCAGGAACCTGCCGAGTCACGAGGGGAAGGCTTCAAGCCCAAACCACGAAAATGAAGGGTGGAAGGACTGAGTGTGAGAGCCAGATGGCCTTTAGTAGTACTTCAAGCAGTATCTGAGTTGAAGGAGAGAACAAGTGTGCTGGAGAAACGCTGCGAAGTCCTCAGGCCTGATGTGTACTAGCTACTGTTGAAGTCTCACTTGTTCCAATATGAACACTTCATCAGCCCTGACTCTGAGCAGCTGTATCTAGACTTGGACTTAGGCCAGAGACATAGCATTGTAAACCTTACTGAAGCCATATGTATCCAATGCCTGGCTCTAGTGAGAAAGCAGTTTGGCGCAGGCTCGCAAACTATGATTGAATCAGGGAGTGGTGGAAAGTCACATTATACCTCTCCATGATTAGCTGGTAATGACGTTGATGCGGCTCCGGCTGGGTCTCATGGGAAAGTAACTTGCCGTGATACCTGTTTAGTTGCAACGAGGCAACGGTACCCCATGTGCTGAAGACATGATTGAACTACATTTTATCTCCTCCTGGGAGAATGTGGAACAAATAATGCCAGAGTGTGTCTGATACACATCACAGTCTGCTGAGTATGTTCATTATTGTGGACGTAACAGAACTGCGCTGTGAGGTACCTTCTGCGTTGGACCTACAGTTGAGCCACTACTCTTCTTACAAATTCCGGTGAAAGGATTTGTTGGAGCATCATCAAACAGTGCGTTCGCCTTCATCATACATTGGCTCCGTTGCCTAAAGTAATTCACATTTTGACGGGGCGCGCTGGGACGATACGGAAGGAGCGGCGGGAACCATTGGAGTGCTCATGATGCTGGTTAGCGGAGGCGGATGTGAGTGTCAGGAACGGGAACGCAACCGCACTATTGTACAGATCAGGAAGCGATGGAAGAGTTGAATCTGTTCAACCGTCCATGCCGTGTACAGGGACACAAACGTAAAAATGGCTACATTTCGAATGTGAACTGGCGATGGCATTGTGTGGCGACGAACACAACTGCAACTGTTCAAATTTCAGCATTTCGAACATTATGCTCCCATGATAACTCACCGAATGGCTCACATGACGGAGTTGGACATTGCCAGGCTAGGATTATCATTTGCTGTATTTATGGATAGTCCTTGAGTTTTCAGATGAAGTGCTTCATCTTTTACCTTTACCTGTCATTCCTTTAGAATGGCACAATGTCCATGGCTGCTTCCTTGTCTTCATAACAGACTGCTATAATCAGCATGATTCTGCTTTATTTGAGAAGAAATAAAACTTTCCTTTCGGAAAGGAAGCCCAGAAACGTCAACCCCCATGGACTGTGCTTTATGACTCTCGTACATCGACGTTAACCGTCGCAATACCTGCTGCATGTATGTTGTGCTGTGCGAACCGTACACGATTTTACAGCTCACCCACGCCTTCCCAACAGGCTCCTACATGTATATCCCGTACAGTTAGCGTTACATTGAATATGAACTAGGCTAGCACAGTTATCCTTCGTCCTTTTGATGGCGGCGGGTAGCATGGAACTTGACGTGTTCTTGGGATCCTCGTGCAACACTTGCTGTTCCCAGATGCCATATTATTGGGTGCATCGAGGTTGCTTCTATGCTCACTGTTGTTTAGTAAGACAAATTTTTTTATAAATATTTCATCGAAGAATAAGGCAAGAGTATTTTGGGTTGGTTTGGACGCCTGGCTTCTCTTCACATAATAATTATACAGTGAGTCATGTACTTCCACTAACCCTACAAGTACAGTGCACATGACTCATGAGCTGCTGAAGACAACGACGGTGCACGGCATGTACATGTACCTGTATATGCCGTGCACCGTTCATTCATGCTGACAAAAAAAGTACACTACAGTACAGACGGTGCAGGGTGCCCGCAGTGTTATGTAGCCTGGGTGCACAGGGGGCACTTGCCCCGTCTCACTCGCGGCTCGGATCTTTGTGCAAGTCATCTATCGTCAGTACAGCTCAGCCTGGCTCCTAAACACGTCGTTTTTGACTTCTTTGAGGCCAAAGCCGATTGAAACTTGGCAAGGACACTAAAATTTGCAAGAAACCGTTGTCAACTGAGATTTGTGATGGATCACCATACATTTGGGTGGGTCAAAACGTTAGTATAAGAACGCAGCCAGCTTGCTGAGAAAAAGGATCCATATGATCCAGTACGGATTGTTTCTAAGATCGTGCTATAACTTATAAGAACGCAGCCAGCTTGCTGAGAAATAAGAACGTCCCAGGCTAACCTCTTGCTTTTAATTGCGGAAACAACGTTAGGGCTCACAGTTGCGTACATTCAACATCAGCGCCATTTTGTTCCACGAGGTGCTGGCGTGATCAGTGAAAACCGTGTTTCAGCCAATCACCGGGCTTGGAATTTTGAATATTTTTTGAATCTTCTATCGATTCGTTCTAAAGATTTTTTTTTTTTTTTTTTTTTTTTGGTAAACCGGCCTCTTGTACGGGCAGAATTAAGTAACACAGTGATACAATAAAAACAAGTACCAGTAGTTACATACATGGACCATACGAGAAAAAGCAGTGATGACGAGGCATAAACAAGTGTCTAGTGCTGTATGGCAGCTTCCGAGACAGCGAGTCGAGCGGATGACTCAGCCACCTCCGGGTGCGAATACAGCCGTCGTGCACCACGCAGGCAAGCCACGCCTGCACGGAGAAGGGCGAAGCTGAACCTGCAGCGGATCCATGCCATCACTGCAGAGTATGGCTCACCAGATTTGTCGGAGACCATTGCAGCTATTCTCTTGAGGAGAGCGGCAGCAGCTCGACCAGTACCACCAGTTGCAGCGAAAACCACAGGGATGAAGGTTCCACGCTCGACCTCCTTGACGCGCTGTTCGTATCGCCTCCGTTTTTCACGTTCATGACGCTGGTAGCAAGCGGTGATGGAAGAGGATCGATTTGAGGGAGCAAAGGGGTTGAAAACCCGAATATCGAGAAAGACTCTCTCAAACCGACCTCCCCAAACACCACTCGCCGCAACATCAAGTCGAGCCTGGTCTTCTGTGGAGGCAGTCTTGTAGCGGAGCTGCTCACCAGAGAGCGGTTGTAAGTGTGGCTCGATAGCGACACCATTGGCGACACGTTTCAATAGCGAGGCAGTGATGTCCCGCACCTCATTGTGTCGAAGTGACGGGAAACCTCCGGTGCTGCATGTCAGGGCATGGGCTACTGTGAAGCTGGCTCCACAGACACAGGTTGACGGTAAGCGAGAAGGCCGCCAGCCATAGCGCAGTGCCAAACCATCGCGGAACTCGCTTTTGGATAGCACAAATCCATGACGGGATAGCGGACGACAAGTAAGCCAGCTGGAGGCGCCAGGCTCACTTGCCAACTGAATTATTCGTTCTAAAGATCGACTGGCCGGAGAGCCATGAAATTTTCAGGGAGGATTCCTTGGCTGAAGGACTACAGGATTACCGAACGATTTTTTCAAATCCGTGCTCTGAGACCCACGAACGGGATTTTGTGGATTTTCGTCCCCCGATGGGACAAACATCTGTGGGAATCGATGACACAAGCTCGGTGAAACCCAAAAATATGGCTCGGTAATCCTCTGGCCAGGTCCCTCAAGAAAATTTTGAGCCATAGATCGTCAAAATCGGAGCAACCATTGTGCAGTTCTTACATTTTGAAGCGCGCAAGGTCAAGAAGAAGACCGTGCGCAAGCTGACATGACAGAAAACGGCAACTCAAGAAAAAAATAATGATGATGCGCAACCTTGTCACGCATACCACCACAGATTTCCTGTACCCTGCGTGCGGAAAACATCGCTTTGCATTCCAGAAAAGCTCACTTACCTAAAATACGTGTTGGTCACCTCGCAAGGCGATCAGCGCCGTGTTCGAGTGATTTGTTTTGTGCGCTCATTTTGTTCTTCATGGACTCAGCTCCGCAAACGTTCCCGGAAACGACCTTGCAACTACTTTCTGATCGTGGATGGACGGCTTGTTCGTGGCCTGTTTGCCTAGGGTCGTGAGAAGCGCCGCAGATCTTTGCTCAAACTACAAAAATTACGCGACGGCGTGCACAACTCTTGTTCACCTGCCGTTTCGTTCACTGCGCAGTGGAACGAACTCCTTTCCTTAGGGCCTTCCAAATCCATGGTCAGGTGTGGGTAGAGCCGAGTGTGAGCTGGTCATTGTGGAGTATCGTCGTGGCAGACTAGTACTCTTCATCAGTTTCTTCCCGGGCATTAGTCACGGACCCGAAGCGCTTGTAGGCTTGCGATATTTTTGGGTAGTTCGTCCCTCACTTCACCTTAGCCACAGCTCAGTACCAAGGGTAAGTCACGGAGAACTACCATTGTAATGTTCGATGTCCATCTCCCGAACTACAGAAAAGATCAAGGCCTCCCAAGCTTCTCCATATGCCATCTTCTAGCTACTTGTCGGAAATTTTGTTTGCCGACAGAGCAAGAAAACAGCAGCTCCATCATCATGATCATGCTGCAGCCTGCACGTAGATCAGAGACTACACGCCAGCACAGAACTGCATACAGCTCCGCACGCGAAAGGATCACGTGAACTTGAGTGCCCCAAATCAAAATGGCGCTGATGTCCACTGGCTATCAGCATACGTACTGTGAGCCCTAAACGTTCTTGGGCGCGCGACTCTACTGTACCGTACGGTTTCAAAAAAGTTGTCAGGCTGATGCACGTGCCGGGAAAGTTGAAAATGAACACTTGACTTCTCACTTTGAGAGTTTGCGATATCAAACTTGACAATTTTGACGAAGGAGATGGTATTTTCAGCCAGGATAGTGAACCGAGGTCAGATTAGCAAGGATGTGAGGGAAATGGTCGTGAAGCTGAGTGTTGACGGTCTCTTTTGGCGTGGTATCGCTCCTCTGTTGGATTTGAGTGATCCTACGATACGTAGAATTGTCAGGAAACAAAAATTGACTACATTTCACCACGATCAGACCGACCAAGAGAGACCAGTGCAAGACAAGATCGCCACCATATCATGAAATCAATGGCGAATCGCCTCAAATCCGTCACTGCCTGCGAGCTGAGATGGTGAGCGACGGTGAGAACGCGATTTCTGTGCGTTCTGTGAGACGCAGGTTGCAGATAGCAGGCCTACGTGGCTGTATGGCCATCAAATGGCCCTTCATCAGTGCTGTGAATAAGGCAAAACGCCTTAAATTTGTATAGACGCACAAGGACTGGAGCAGTGATGACTGGTGGTAATTTCTGTGGACTGATGAGTCTAAAATCAACCTCAAGGGCTCTGGTGGTGCAGTTTACGTCAGGAGGTGGACAGGATAGGCTCTGGCTGGCACATGCACCCGCAAAACTGTGAAGCGCCGCGACGGCAATATCAATGTATGGGAGCCATGGCCAGCAACGGCGTAGCGCTCATTTGCCGGGTGATGGATACGATGAATGCGGACCAGTACCTCGCATCCTCCGAAAACATGATGTTGCTGAGCATGATGCAGCTTGTGGGTGGTGTGGGTGGTGTCTTATGGCCGCAAACGCTCCGCAAACAGAACGGAGGCGCGGCAGACGGTGAACGGCATCACTGTCCTGACATGGCCCCTGCAGCCACCTGACCTCAATCCAACTGAGAATCTCTGCAAAATTGCTGGGCTGAAGCAGCACGATGTCGAAATAACCCCCAGAAACCAGTATGAGCTGTGGCGAGTGTGCCAGGAGGTATAGAAGTTGATTTCTCCTCACGAGCACAAGAAGATCGTCGAGTCAATGCGGCAGCGGATGCAAGCGATCATCAAGGCCAAGGGAGGGGTTACAAAGTGGTGGATGTATCTGGAATAGGCCGGGACTGACTTCTAGACTTTAGCTTAGTTGAATACTTTTTAGAAATCACACTATTCCGTGTATCCTGTGGGCGGTTTATGATAGTGCGGGCGTTGGCCATAAGTTTTGACCCACCTTTTACATATACTTGACCACAGTAGTCCCCAGATGACTCTGTGTTTCAGCATTTTTCATTTCTACTTCACTATTCTGCCTGATTCAGAGGTCCTCGACCAAAAATTTAGTAGCTTACAGCCCAAACCTTCAGAATTCGAAAAATCTGCATGGTGGGTCAAAACTTTTGACCACCACTGTAGCTTGTCTAGAAGTGACTGAAAAAACGTCATTTTACAACCATGTTAAAAAAAGCCAAACCACCTCGTACTATACAGTATACTACTCGTTCATGTAGAAAAGGAGGTAGCTCGGTCTCCTTTGACCATTATTAGGGAGTTCAGTTCCGGTCACAGAAAAGCGAAAAGTGCAGTCACAGCTCGCCTGTACAAAGTGAATGGGCGCCTCGTGACTGCAGTTCTAGATGCAGTTCGAGGCCCGAGTATCTTCTCCCGCGGCCTTTTCGGCCTTGTCGATGCTATTTTTAGGTAGCTGAGGTCATTACCTTTCCAATGGTGCCACACATGCCATGCTTCCAAAAATAATGCCTCCGCGCTTGGCGCGGATGCACTTCGAAGTACTAATTTCGACCAGATCCGTACTCGGCCCCACGAAGAACACCCGATTTTCGTGTTCAGCGGCCTCGAATTAGCCTAAACCAAGAGGATTCTAGAACATTAAGGCTCGCGCTTTATCACGGTAGAAGGAAGATGATCACAGAAACCAGCCCACGGCGATTTCCGGGTGGTAGACGAAAAAAATCGAGTGAACTGCGCGCACGCTGTAGGAGCAGTGACGGTGAAAACGTGTGACTTGTGCAAGTAGGCGCGCACGGCATGCGTGCACACTGCATGCATGCACACATCCTGTATCGCCATGTATGTACCAGATAGTGCAGTGCTGGACGGAAACCACACGGCTCACATACATACTTGCATTTACTTCTGTGACTACTTTCTCCCCCGTTTTCCGATCTTCAATCGACTATAACTCTAGATTGCCTTGGAATTTTGGGTTCAAATTTTCACAGGTTGTTTCTCACACCTTCCCGGTTTAGAAAAACTAGCGTTTTATGCAAAACTCGCGAATTTGGTTTTTCAATTGAAGTCCCTACCATTATGTTGACGTGAGCCGCACCGTACGTCAAAAACTCTAGCGGGCGCGACCGCGGCGCGAGGTACCGCGTACCGGTGCCTTCTAAAAAAAGATTTCGTACAAAGAAAGCCTTTTCGTTTTCTTTTTTCATTTCGCGGAAATATGTGCTGGGTTTTTTTAGTTCGAGCTACAAGAACAGGTCAGCTCAGTACTCGTATCGGATAGCATTGAAGTCCTTTCAGTTGATCACCATGATCACTGGCATGGTGCCAGTGGTGGCTGTTGGTAGGCTGTAGTCTTTCCCTTGGTCCATCACAGGACTTGCTCGCGGAGCTGCTTCAACTAGACAATGATCTGGAGGCTGATCTTCTGTGCGAAAGCAGCCTGACGGAAACAAGTCAGCGACGTAATGCTAACACATGTAGAAACACCGAGAAAGTGAGTTACCCACACTACTTCTAGGTGTTAGAGGTCAATAACTACACTCTAGCCAGCTAGAAGTATTGAGATGTGTCAACAGCGATGGTTCATATTTTAATTACATCATGCCTTTGTAGTTTGTACAGTTGCCCGGATTCAGCGATTTATTGTAGCTCATGCCAAAATACTTCTTTCCGAAAATTGAGCTGAAATGCACTGGTTGAAAGCCTACAGGTTTCTGTATGAAAAGGCGAAGCCCCTATTCCGAACCCCACTATGATAGAGTGCCTAGATGCTTTGAGATAAAGATTTTGCAAAATTGGCCCGAAGATGATTGCATTTGTTTTTATTGCTATCTGCATTGCTGGCCCTGGGCCTGTAGCATAAAAAAAGAGTAAAGTTTGCCAGATTTGCGGCCGCATCACCCGACGTGTTGAGGACCACATCAAACAAAGACATTCGCTTCGGCGGCCCACCACTTCGCCCATATACCCTACTTGTCGAATGCAGACCTCACAAGTGAGTCAGGGGGAGAAAGGATATGTCTCTCAACACAACTGGCATGCAACCACCCTATAACCCCGTAAACCGTATCCCTGTTACCCTCAGTCCGGGCACGTGGGCACCTAGTTCGCCGTGGGCGTCGGTACAGTTCATTGCATGTAAAAAGTTGGTACTCGCCCGCATCACCGTGATTGAGAGAGCACTAAACACACTCCCTGTTACCAGCGCAGGTTTTGAACTCGGTACCTCGTGATTCGCTGGCAAGACTACAAGCCAATAGGCCGCACGCCCTGGTGTAGCATAACGTTACGTCGATTTGATGATGCGTAATTGGGCTCGTTAACCAACTATGTACAGCGTTGTGCGATGAAACGATCGCCTCTCATAACTGACTGCATTGCGTTTGCCTCCGTAGTCTGACTTTGGTGTCCCTGAATGCGATGTCGCCGATTTTCCGCACCCCTAGGCCTTCTGGGCACGGAACCGTCTCCTCCAAGGGGTTCGGATGAGGGAGCGGGCAAACGCCCGTATAAAAACATGCACATTCCCTGATGCTTTCGTCACTTCTCATTCTATTCGGAGTTACGACAGGAATAAGACACACTTTTGCTCCTCGAAATTCTCCATGGGGGTATACTTGTTGAATATCAGTCAGAACATGTTGTTTGACGTTTAAAGGGGAAGTTAAGCCAAAAATTTAAATTTCACCAGTTGTAGTCTTCGGGGTGCTGAGGCGAATGGTCTTGGTCCGAGGAAGCTGAGACGCTCCCTTCCTACTTGAATCCCAATCGAACTCGCGCACTTCCACCGAAACTGGGTGACTGCGCCCTACTAGATGGGGATTTGTATGCAAAATGTCACTAAAAGCGCCATTTCGTTCTTATAAAAGCACGGATGACCGCGATTGGCCCATATGTTGTAGTCTTTTGGACGCTGAGTCGACTGGTTTTGGTCCGAAAAGGCTGCGATGCAGCGTTCCTCCTTTATTCCCAATCGAACATGGTTGAACAAGCGGTCACGTGCTCCTGGGTGCCCAAATCACCTGGTCACCACGCCAGCAGGCGAGAACTTTCACACCAAGGTTCAACTCGAGTTCAACTCGAGTGACAGGATTGCACCCAAAAAAGGTCAAACAGGCTAGTAAGTTGTACCCTGCAGGCACGGTGACCAGGTGACTGGCGTACGCAGGAGCACGTGACCGCTTGTTCAACCATGTTCGATTGGGAATAAAGGAGGAACGCTGCATCGCAGCCTTTTCGGACCAAAACCAATCGACTCAGCGTCCAAAAGACTACAACATATGGGCCAATCGCGGTCCTCCATGCTTTTATAAGAACGAAATGGCACTTTTAGTGACATTTTGCATACAAATCCCCATCTAGTAGGGCGCAGTCACCCAGTTTCGGTGGAAGTGCGCGAGTTCGATTGGGATTCAAGTAGGAAGGGAGCGTCTCAGCTTCCTCGGACCACGACCATTCGACTCAGCACCCCGAAGACTACAACTGGTGAAATTTTAATTTTTGCCTTAACTTCCCCTTTAAAACATCCTGGAGAACCTGTGGGGTATGGCGCGCATAGTGACAGCAATTCTCTGACCTTGTGTGATCTTCACCTTTCTCTTGCTGCTCTTTCTTGCATACAGGAATACCTACTTGTACTAGAGCCATGTTTTCAAGTGCTGCCACTTCGGTGGTCAGAAGACAATGTCATCGCTGGCGGGTCCTGCAAAGACTGGCATGTGGAGCAGCGACACCAGTCAGACGTGGCAGCTCTCACATTCAGCCCGACAACATTGTGAAGTCGCCGTTCCCGGACATCGCCGCTCCCGACGCCAACGTTTCGCTGCCGGACTTCTTGTTCTCGGGACAGCGGCGTAACTACACTGCCATCGAGGATGCCGTGACGCGTCGCTCGTTCACCCTAGACCAGCTGGAAAACCACTGTGCCACGTTTGGCGCAGGTCTGGTGCAGCATCTCGGCATGGAACGCGGCGACATTGTTGCAGTGATGTGCCCAAACCGGCCCGAGTACGCCGTGGCGTTCCTGGGCACCATGATGGCCGGTGGCATCGTAACCACTGCCAATACGATCTACACGTCGCACGAGCTGAACAAGCAGCTGACGACCGCCGGTGCCAAGTACGTGTTTACCACGGCCGAGCTCTTGTCTAGCGTCGTGGAAGCGGCCATTGCCAACACCGACATAAAGGGAGTCGTGGTGATGGATACGGACAGCAGCCGGCCGTCATCGCTGAGCTCTAGTGTCAGGGTTGTTCCGCTGTCTCTGCTGTTGCAAACCAGTGCTGGCCTCCTGCCTAGATTCACGGTGGACGCTGCTAAGGACACTGCCGTCATACCGTTCAGCAGTGGCACGACCGGCTTGCCCAAGGGGGTCATGCTCTCGCATCGCAATCTCATAGTCAATGTCCTGCAAATGGCCGACGAGCCGGAGCTCATGTATTTCCGGCAGTCAGAAGACGAGTGCGTGCTGTGCGTCATGCCGTTCTATCACATCTACGGAATGGTCGTCCTGCTTGCCAATGGCATATACCAGGTACGTTGTGTCTAGGATATGCTATGCTCAGTAGGCAACTCGTCTACATTCAAGTATGCACTGCATTTCACACACAATCCAGTGCAGTACTAGTATTACTGTATGTCTACAAATATTCGGCACATACTTTTAAAGTAATTATTTTCGGCTATTTTCGGCCTGGTCATGTTTGGCCAAAATTTGTTGCGGCCGAGATTTTGTTTTGCAAGGTTCAGTGTGACAGTGTATACATTCCGAAAATTTGATGCGGCCGAAAAGGATTTTAGCCCTGGAAGGCTGAAATTTGAATGAATAATGTGGTCATGAAAAGCTAACAGCGGTATACAAAGCTAGCAAAGAACATAACCAAACGAGAACCCACATAAAAAAGAAAGAAGCAGAAAAAAGGTGCTAAGCAGTGCACATTGCAGTACGTTTACCTACGCGATATAGACACCAAAGCTTAGCAAAATCCTAAAGGCCAATTCACAATACAGCTTTTCGCGACGCGACACACGATTTGCGACAGTTGCGACAAGGAAATGCCTGTCGCGTACTGTCGCAAGATACCTGTTGCAGACATTGAAGAAAGTTGAACTTTTGCGACATGCGACGCATGGAGTACAGTTGCTACTTTGGGTGCATGTGCACATAGTACTAAAAGATTGTGAACTCCTAATTCACGCCACACCTACAGTATGTCTACATTGCCAGGGTATATTCTAGGACGAATTTCCAACCGGTTACGGTCCAATGAAGAGTCGGGGGGTCCGGGGGTCCCCCCGCAGAAATGTTTTCCAAAATACAACCCAAATATGGCACTCGACAGCAATTTATCAGATTTCTTGGTGCTGGAGGTAACCGAAGTGTGATGACGGCTAAAAAGGTGTGAAAGCGATGTCGCGCGGAGCTGTTGGACTGTAGCAACGCCGTTGCTACAGCTTGATGACGCGGTTCGACCGCACAAACCGTACAAACTCGTGACCCTCGTACCAGCCCACGCGGCTTCGCTGGAAGTATCCGTCCAGAAAAAAGCGTTTGACCATTCACAGCTCCATCACCCACAGAAAAGTACGGGCGGTTGGAACTGATTTGTAACTTTTCAACCGGTCGCCAACAATTTCAACCGGTCGAAAACCGGTTGGGGCGGTTCTAGAAAATTCCCTGATTGCCACAGCTGCACAACCTTGCCGTAGCCATGTGTATTCTGAGTATATTCACAAGGTTGACATTCACTTTTTTGGTGGTCATCAACTACATGTTGGCACAGTGCTCGTCCACATCTGGAGATCGATATTTTTTTCCCGAAGACGAGACGAACAGGGCCCAAACCTCCTCCCCCCTAAATAAACCAATATTTTCTGTAATAAAATATTGATACTTGTGGATTTTTTAATTTATTTAAGTCCACTATGCTCACTAATAAATGCAGAAAGTGGTGGCTGGGACCTGCTGCTCAGCCGACCTTGGTGATCTCGGCATCTGCAATGCTGCGCCCACACCTCCACTGCAGAAAGGGTAAAGATATGAAGGATTAAAAGAAATGTTGGATAGGAGAAATGGAGGTCAATCAGAACTTTTAAGCGACTTCCTTTGCTTAAAAGCAAAGGAAGTCACTGGCGTGTAATCTCACATGACCATAGCATACAGACTAGAGCCCTTGTGCGAAAGAGTTGTTTGTATAGCGAATTTGCGAAACTAGGAAAATCACAAGAGCGTCAGTTGCTCTCTGCCAGTCAAGACGCAGTAGGTACCTATGGCACCTTTCCTTGAATGACTGCAGCTGCCGTGGGTGCGGTGCTGTTTGCAAGACGTGTTCTGGCAGGCTGTTCCACATTGGGATGTCACAATCGAGGAACCTATTGCGGAGGCTGCTCCATGTGCGTGCCGGGGGTGTCGACTTAATCTGGGCCGGGTGCTGCAGGCACCTTTTCAGGAGCAATGGCGGATTTCTTGAAGGAACTACATTCCTCGCGCAGGTCTGTGAGCTGTTCGGAGAGCTCGTACACACGCCGTTGGAGGCGCTCTTCACGATCCCTTGAATCGTTGGCATGAGAAGTCAGGGTCTGCAACACGCTGTGCACAGTGTGCTCTATACCCGGGAGGCAGTAGAGAAGTTTCATCGTAGGCTCTCCTGCGAGCTCGCCCATGGCGAAGAAGTAATTAGTTCTCCTTGCCTGCTTTACCTACCTACACCCCTAAACCACGCTACACTACTACACTATGCTACACCACTACACTACTACACTATGCTACCCTACACTGCCACTACTACTGACCTACCTGCTTCCAGACCGGCCTGTTGCCTGATTATCTTCTTTGGTTCTGGTGGCAATTCTGCATTGGGACTCACCGACATCTTTTGCCGCATATGCACTCAAGATGGCACACCGCGTTTCTCTCTTTCTACATTCTTCTGATCTCTGGCAGGCAGACGACACAATCAATATTATGTTGGAATACATGACCTGATGACCGGTATTGTGATCTGGCAATCAAACAACTGCACAGAATCACTCCTCCTCAAAAGCTGCTGAACTTTAGCCTTGAACTGGGCCTTGTTTTTTCTGGACAAATGTCCCATGCTAAGGGCAAGTGCATTGCACCAGGCGGCGTCTTCGTTGTCGCTGGCTGGTGCATTTACCCTCTGCTTGGCCAACGACAACACGGTGTTAGCCGTTGATACCAAACTACTAGTCAAGTCCATGTCGTCAGCACGCCGTTTCTTGGCCTTTGGTGCCGTTGCCATTTTCTCCGCAGCTGGTGATGGCAGAGGTGGTGCTGATCGAACGGCGGGTGCTGGGCTGTCCGGTGCTTCCTCCTCTGAGCAATCCTCACCAAGAGGAGACAGGGCCAGAGGAAGAGAGGAAGCCGAGAGAGGGAGAGAGGAAGGCGAGACAGGAAGAGAGGAAGAGAGAGAAGAGGTTGAGGGGGAATGAGGCACAGCGGCAGGGGGGGACACATGTTGCTTCACCAGTGTTTGATGTAGTTATCCTCTTCCTTATTGTTGAGTCTACAAAATTCATGCAACTCCATAAGTGCCATGCAGGAGCAGGAACACAGACGGTTCCGGAGCCACTCCGGGGTAACTTGGAGATGTGCTCCCTCTTCAGACGCACGTAAGTATCGCGTAGATACTTAAATTTCTTTTGACATTCGGCGGGTGATCTCAGCTGGAGATCCTTGGCAGGTTGCGACTCTGCCACCTTCAACCATGCACGCTCCTTCATGAATCTGGAAATAGCATGCACATGAAACAAAGAGGATTACAGGTATAAAGTAGATGAAGTGGTCGATGTGGAGACAACAATTTCAAGTAAGTAATGAACAATTGCAATTGAACTTTATAAATAGGGCACATTTTCCTGCCATGCCAAGAACGAGGCTGATACTCGATGTTATGTATCCCTGAGTACAGTGTGTGCGCCCATGTTATGATCAAGCCTGTCCCAGTCACTGGCGGCATTTCATATTCCGAACAAAAGTGTTCAAACCCCAATCAAGCCATCCAAGTTCCACCCAATTCTGCATGCTATTATATAAGGCAGATCGATCTAATGACTGCGGTGTAGTGTGCAAATTCCAGCACATTCCACACTGGACAACTACATTGTAGCCTAGAATAAATTTCTGTACATGTAAAATGGACAAGAAATGTGAAAGAACAAATCTACCTGTATGCAAGCAAGGCAAGTAACTCACTTGTCCTTGTTATGCTTTGAGGTTTTATCCCACAGACATCCGTACCGTCGCACCTCTTCAACAAAGTACTCCTCGTGGCTCGGCTTTCCTTCCACTACACTCACTTCAGGTGACTCGGGCTCGGGCTGAGAGTGAAAGCTGGAGTCTTGGAGCATCTCAGAAAACGACTGTGAATCATCGAACGTAGCCATTGCCACAATACGTGTACAAGGTGTGGAAATGAAAATCAGTAATACATAAACTGTTTAGGTACTCTTGGTGACACCGTACAGGAAGAGTAGACAGCAACGAAATGAAAACCAAATACAAAAGTCTTCCTTGTCAACAACATGTTCTCGAGCTCCGGGAAATCATTCAAAAAGCAACTCGTCCGAAAAACATTTCCAGACAAAATAAATTGTGAACTCCTACGCACCCGTGCCGCCATTGTTTTTACCATGGTGAAGCGCTGTCGTCTCGCATCGCTATCGCGAAAAGTTGAACTTGGCCAACTTTGGCGTTTTGGTGTTTGCGTTGGTTTGCGAAGCAAGTGCGACGTCGCAAACTCAGCGCATCGCATCGCGCTTTCGCGTCGCAAAAAATGAAGTATGAATCGGCCTTTAGGCTGTCTCCACTTGAGTGGCTAGAGGGTCTACATAATTTCAGCATGGTTGCCTGTAGGAGCCAGACTTGCAAATCACTTAGCTCAGACGACATGGCCTGTAGATCAACTGGACGTCTAACTTATAATTACGATGTAATTTGTGAATACTGTTATGGATATATTCGGTGCGAAATAGCAGACTGAGGGCTCTCTCTCTCTATCTATCTATCTATCTCTGTGTGTGTGTGTGTGTGTGTGTGTCTCTCTCTCTATCTATCTCTCTCTCTCTCTCTCTCTCTCTCTCTCTCTCTCTCTCTCTATTCTTCTTGTCTGGACATGCTCCATACAGAGATGTCGTTTGCTGACAGTGCCTAAGTTTGACCCCAACATCATGCCCGGTATCATCGGTCAGGAGAAGGTGACGCAGCTGTTCGTCGCGCCGCCGTTGATCCTGTTCTTGCTGAACGATCCACGTGGCCAGGCGGCTGACCTGTCCAGCGTGCACTATGCGTTCAGTGCTGCTGCACCACTGGGCCGAGGTGTGCAAGAAGAGCTGAGCAATCGCCTGCAAGGAAAACCAGTCTTACAGGTTAGTTGTGGCTTAAAAATCTAAATGTTAATTTTTTTGCAACCTTCACCGATAAACTACCATAGGAGAAATTGCAAACTCACGAATTCACTGGTTTTTCCCGCCCACTAACGTAAAGCTGCTCAACTTTACGTAGTGCGCAACCTCTCTAATAAGCAATCGTGCGGGTCACGCATCGAGTTCACGGTTTTACCGTGTGACCTGCTGTGGGTAGCAGCGTGCCCGGCTAGTGTGTGCAGACTGTGTCCGTGAGCTCAGTATGCTTCACTCCCACAGTATGGTCAGCCAGGGGCGTGTGCAGATTGGAGCGTGCACCATACCCTCGCACCGAAACACGAAAACAAAAAAGGTCATGCATGCATATGCGTGATTGACTGATTGACATGATACTAGTACATGTGCTTGCACAAGGGGGCACCATCCCTCCCTCCTCCCCCCCCCCCCCCCCCCCACACACACACACAAACTGGTGTTGATGTGACCAATGGACGCAAGAGGTGTCAAGGAGTCACGGAGGCAACGCTGGGACAGATCGACTTCTAGATGCACAGCACTTTTTTGGTGCATGAACATCTGTCCGGTCAGCACAGGATTCCGCTTGGTACAGTGTCTGGCAAACACAGGTTTCACTCTATGTCTGCTATTATAGAAAAGAAATACTCATCGTTTGAGTCTCACCCGGACTCACCATCACTCTATTCCTCCGGCTTCAATTCACCAGAACTTAGAGAGCTTGATCAAAGTCACGAAGTTTTGGTTTCCGGTGGAAGAACGTTATTCTGAAGTTCCAATGTGTTTGTCATTTTCATTTTTTTTCCCTCTGAAGGGCTATGGGCTGACAGAGCTCAGTCCCATTTGCCATGCCTCGCCGAGAAGCAGCTACAAGCTGGGCTCCATCGGTCTTCCGGTACCCAGCACAGAGGTGAAGATCTGCAGCCTTGATGGCGAGAAGCGATCGCTGTCAGCACATGAGAATGGAGAGGTGTGTGTCCGCGGCCCTCAGGTGAGAGATGCATCATAATTTTTGGATTGGTGCTGCACATGGCTAATGCTGACGACATCGGTAGTTTATTAAGACGTTTGAAAATTGACTGAGGGTTTTGTCTAGGGGCTTCAAGATTTAATGGAGAGGTGTGTGTCCGCGGCCCCTTACTGGGCCTTAGGTGAGAGACACCTTTTAGTACGCGCATTGCCAAATATGGAATGCATGAGTAATGCATGTGAGTACGCTGGGGTCAGGAATGCACTGTTCAACACACCGCACACAGCTGTGCCGCGGTGTGTCTGTGCGGGGTGTTGGCAATACAAATAGGGCTTGAAAGTGATGGCGTCAAAAACGGCCTGGGAGTAGTAAGTTGACATCAAATTTCTATTTTGGATCCACTAAGGTGTGACTTTGCTATTGCCTCAGTATGTGGGTGCATAGCAACCCACTCATGTCGTATGCAGGTGCGACTTTTACTTCGCCACCAGTTGTCATCCCGCCCCCACTAGCCAAATCAGTCAGTTTCACTGGCTACATCACCTTGCTGTGAGTAAGACCGCTTGAAATGTGCTTGGATCCATACAAAAACTGGACCCCAGGTGGATCCAGTTTTTGAATTTTTCAAATTGTTGCTATGCTGTTGCTATACTGTGACGTAGCACTTTCAAGCCCTATTGCGTCATTGCGCTTTGGGCGTATTAGTGCTGCACGAGGCTAGTGATGAAGACATCGGTAGCTTTATAAGATGTTTTAAATTAACCGTGAGCTTGTCTAGTGGCTTCAAGAAGTACTGGAGATGTGGATTCATGATTGTGCAAGCTACAATTATTACAATGCTCTCCTGTTCATGGTTGTTCAGGTGTTCCAAGGGTATCTGAATCGTCCCGAGGCCACCGCCGAGATGCTGGACTCGGATGGCTGGCTGCATACGGGCGATATCGGACACTACGACGAAGACGGCCACTTCTTCATTGTCGACCGGCTCAAGGAGCTCATCAAGGTGAAAGGTGAGAATACACTCCGGACTGTTGGTTTAGTAAAAATACCAATGTGTTCATGTGCTTTCAGGTGAAGACTTTTTTTAGAATTCCGTAATATTAGTACTCTTTGTTTAGCACTGAATAGAATTTTTGGCTGTAAAAGTTGTTGTATGCCAGGCACAGGGAAAGAGCATTGTATGCTGTGGTTGTTGACTGCCAGGGACCAGGTGAGAGCAGGGTGTGCTGCCGTTTTTGTTGTGTATGACATTTAAAATGCGAAGGCATCGGTCTCACGTTACGTTGCTGCTGTTGAAAATGCACACGGCCACAAGCAGGTGTTTTCATGTCAGGATGACAGCTGTGTTGCGGACATGTCTCTGCAGGGTACCAGGTGGCTCCCGCTGAGCTCGAGGCTGAGCTTCTCCATCACCCGGACATCGCAGATGCTGCTGCAATAGGCGTGCCTCATGAGAGGTTTGGCGAAGCGCCACGCGCCTTCGTTGTCAGGCGGCCAGGCTCAGACATCACCGAGGAGACCGTAGCGGAGTTCATCTCATCACGGGTGAGTGTGGCGCACTAGAGAGATTACACATCCGGGGAAGACGTTGATGTGATGTAGTGACTGTAGTATCGGGGATTGCAATGAAAAGGATAAAGTGCACAGTCATTCTATGTTATCTTGCATCTAGAATGACTGCGCACTTTATCTTATTCATTGCAATTTTAAAACTTTTGTCTCCTCGCCGACTCTTCATATATCGGGGATTGCTCATGCAGTGAAGCCTGTCTAGGCCGACCACTCGCGGACCCCTCAACACGTGGTCCTGTGTACAACAGGTGGTCGGTCCCCTTTTCCGGGGTAATCTCAGTGCAAGTGATACCCTTCGGTCCTGGATTTTGTAGTCCTACAGGTGGTGGTGGTCGTCTTGACAGATTTTACTGTACATGTGTGTCCGGTACTCAACAGGTGTCCAGCACAGTCTATTTAGGAAAATCGCCCTATTAGAGAAAGAAGTCCCGAAGAAAAAAAGTGCCCAAGGCCACCCTACTTTGATCCACAGGGTGATGTGTCCTCTTCAATTTGGTATGGTTTTTATATGGGGTCACCATGCATAAGAGTTGTTCATGCACTTCTACTGAGTGCACACTCTCTTTCTTTTTAGCAAAACAGGAAGGGGGGGGGGGGGGGGGGAGGCCAGATTTCTATGTGGGGGATGAGGTTCTCTACATTGTGGCACACGCAAAGATAATGCGTACAGACCTGGCGCGTATCATTAAAGCCAGAAAACTGCCTAATTTGGAACGGGAAATTCTCAGTACACATTCCGCGTGATTTCTTAATCTTTATGTGAACGTAGAGCAGAACAGGTTTCCTTTACATTACAGGAACGTGAAGGGAGTTCCCGGGATTCTTACGTTTCCGTAACGTGGAGCAGAACATCACTGATAAGCAGTGGCTTGGCTTTTCTAGAGGCTTCAGTTTGACCTTGTGAGTTCCCGTTCCAGAATCTCCTCTTGCCTGCGACATCTTGTCCACGAACACCTTTGTTTGTGTGGTGATACTCTGCGATCCTTGAGCCCCAATGGAAGCTATCATGAAGAGTTCTGGTGGTGTGTCGCCGGGTACAGTACTTCAGGCCGAGCACCAGACAGTGAGACTACCTGGACATGACTATAGCAGAGAGCAGTAGTGCGAGTATCATGGAGTGGTGGTGGTGGTTGTGGTACAGTGCTGCTTTTTGAAATCCGAGCGCACGAGTCAAGCACGCGCTGGGCACCGTGCAGCCCCGGACCTGCCAACACTCCATGGACTGGGGCGCTGGTGCAGGGCGCTGCCGACTTGCCTCAAGCGATCTCACTTCATTGAGCAGCACTGCTGGTCTTGTGATCACATGCCCTCTGTGTATGGTTAGATAGCGATTCATCAAGTTTTGGGCCGATGAAGTTGTTGGGCCAGGTAACGAGCAGGTGTATTCAACATAAACAGTACATGTGCGCACTGGCCAACATCTCTACATTGGCCAATGGACATCAAGCTGCTGTCGTAGTAATTTCTCAACATCAACAGTACATGAGCACACTGGCCAACATCTCTACATTGGCCAATGGCAATGGACATCAAGTTGCTGTCGTAGTAACTTCCTGAATTCTGGAGTTGTACATCGACACTTTGCAGCCCAGTACAGTGCCCATCTCAGGTTCTGTTGGTTCCTGCTGTCTTGCCAGACATCAGCAGGTAAACTGGCTAGCTGCTATTTATTTCATTAGCTACTGCCTGTACTTCATGGCACGTAATGGATAAACTTGAACACGCCAATACAGACAAGTGAAGGTGAGAGCAACAATACTTCTTCTTTTTAGGAAGGATGCAGATGCATCGATGATTCAGTGCAGACACTGCCAGCTTGGTCACCCACTTTTCTCCTCCGTGATGATCAAAGCGCATGCCTGCAGTGGGACAATCCTGCTGACCCGTTGTTTGGGCTCCGCAGTTCAGCGGCGTGTCGCTGAACTGGAGAACATTGCGAGATCAGATCACTGGGTTGAAATGTGTGCGTTTTGACGGGCACAATGGCAAGCAAGATTGAATGAATAGCACCGCGGGCTACATCCCGTACAGTAGTGACTTTACTCGCAGACTGATTAGCCAGCAACTCACTGACTACCTGGTCTACACAGTACAGTACAGTGACGAGTGGATGTAACCGGGCTAGCAACTAACTAGCTAATAACAACACAATCATAGTCTTGATCAGATTGACTGAGCTACCATGCTGAGTGCACTCAAGCCATAACCATCCGCACTGAGCAAAGTCACTCACAGTCTTGATATTGCCGTGAAACATGGTTATCCTGGTGATGCTGTATATCAGAGCACTAGTGCGCAGTCATTCACTACCAACGCGGCACACACACACGCGCACACACATGACAGAATGATACCCTGTACAATATGCACCACGGTGTGTATGTACGGTGTGTAGCGTATGCTAGTAGTCGCACTTTCTTGGAACTTCAACTAGCCAGCGACTGCCAATGCCAGAGTAGTGTTATGTCCTTTTGAATTCTCTTCAAGCCACGGGCTCCTTCAGCCATGCCAGGTAGTCAAGATCTGGAAGATCATAACCTTCAGCGTTACGGCAACGATGTAGTACGTGGGTATGCTCGTGCTTCGCCATCTTCCCAGGTCTGACTGGGTGCTTGTGCCCTGTTGCCTTGCCGCTTTCGGTGGCCGTGGAGGTCGCTGGTGCAGGGCGCTGCCGACTTGTCTCAAGCGATCTCACTTCATTGAGCAGCACTGCTGGTCTTGTGATCACATGCCCTCTGTGTATGGTTAGATAGCGATTCATCAAGTTTTGGGCCGATGAAGTTGTTGGGCCAGGTAACGAGCAGGTGTATTCAACGTAAACAGTACATGAGCACACTGGCCAACATCTCTACATTGGCCAATGGACATCAAGCTGCTGTCGTAGTAATTTCTCAACATCAACAGTACATGAGCACACTGGCCAACATCTCTACATTGGCCAATGGCAATGGACATCAAGTTGCTGTCGTACTAATTTCCCGAACTCTGGAGTCGTACATCGACACTTTGCAGCCCAGTACAGTGCCCATCTCAGGTTCCGTTGGTTCCTGCTGTCTTGCCAGACATCAGCAGGTAAACTGGCTAGCTGCTATTTATTTCATTAGCTACTGCCTGTACTTCATGGCACGTAATGGATAAACTTGAAGAAGCCAATACGGGCAAGTGAAGGTGAGAGCAACAATACTTTTTTTTTTAGGAAATGAAGAAAATGATGCAGATGCATCGATGATTCAGTACAGATACTGCCAGCTTGGTCACCCACTTTTCTTCTCAGTGGTGATCAAAGCGCATGCCTGCAGTGCGACAATCCTGCTGACCCGTTGTTCGGGCTCCGCAGTTCAGCGGCATGTCGCTGAACTGCGGAGAACATTGCGAAATCAGATCACTGGGTTGAAACGTGTGCGTTTTGACGGGCACAATGGCAAGCAAGATTGAACGGATAGCACCACGGGCTACATCCCATACAGTAGTGACTTTACTCGCAGACTGATTAGCCAGCAACTCACTGGCTATCTGGTCTACACAGTACAGTGAGGAGTGGATGTAATCGTGCTAGCAACTAACTAGCTAATAACAACACACTCATAGTCTTGATCAGATTGACTGAGCTACCATGCTGAGTACAGCTGAGCGCACTCGAACCGTAACCATCCGCACTGAGCAAAGTCACTCACAGTCTTGATATTGCCATGAAACATGGCACCCTGGTGATTCTATATTATATCAGAAGCACTTGTGTGCAGTCACTCACTACCAACGCGGCACACACACACACGCGCACACACCCATGACAGAATGATACACTGTACAACATGCACCACGGTGTGTATGTCCAGTGTATACAGTGCAGGATAGCGTACGCTAGTAGTCACACTTTCTTGGAACTTCAACTAGCCAGCGACTGCCAATGCCAGAGTAGTGTTATGTCCTTTCGAATTCTCTTCAAGCCGCGGGCTCCTTCAGCCATGCCGGGTAGTCAAGATCTGGAAGAGCATAGCCTTCAGCGTTACGGCAACGATATAGTACGTGGGTATGCTCGTGCTTCGCCGTCTTCCCAGGTCTGGCTGCCTGCTTGTGCCCTGTTGCCTTGCCGCTTTCGGTGGTCGTGGAGGTCGCCAAGACCAGGCATCCAGCCATTCCTTCTTACACGCGTGGCTCTTGACTTGGCGCTCCCGGCATCTTCTGGCTATGCCAGCACACTCTACAGGTCACTGCAAGAGTGGGTAAGCTTCAGGCGGGCCAGAGACAAGCCAGACTAGATATTACAATCTTGTTGGCCATGGTGTCTCGGAGATCTGACTTTGGTATAGCTCGCCGGAGCTTTGCAGCATGGCCCTTGCTGTGCCGCCCGTTCTCGTGCCGGCTGTTGTTGACTGGAACGTTGGCAAGTCCGCCTAGCGCTGGGCGGGCTGGGGAGAAGGGTGAAAAAGATACGGGTGCACACACCTTCTTTCGGAGAGACACGGTCGGTTGAGCGCCTTGCAGCCGACGGAGGACGATATGGGTTGAAGACGACATGGCGAGAGCGATGTGGGCGAAGGTAACTTGGGGTGGTGATCCGGGTCGTGGGTTCGGCGAGAGTTGGGCGCCAATATCGAGTTCTCAAAGTTCCATATTGCCGCAATCACAACAGCCAAAGGACAAGGTAGGTTGGGGATTGGGAAGACATTTATTACGGAAACGACAAGGAGGGAGGGAGCGAGACGAACGTCTACATGATAAGGAGGGCGAGTGCGGGAGGGAAAGCGAGAAAGAAAGAGCTAGATAACGGGCCTGGATAACAATGGCAAACATGGGCACGGCAGCAGCTACCCAGGCCAAAGAACCAGAATGGGTTGAGCTAAAGAGTAATCGATAGGTGAATATCCACGATCGTTTCAGCCCTAAAATTACATGTATATACATGTATGCGAGTATGATAGAAACGTCTTTGCAATACGGCTATTGGCCTGTGTATTGAAAAGAAGTTTCTATCATTTCGAATAACACGCACAATGACCTAGGTAAAAATGATGCGTGGCGAGGGCTCTGGGCCTTCAAGCCCTCTCGTTTTTGTTTAGGTCATGAAAGGTCAACTTGTAACCAGAAAATATGCTACTTGTAGTATGTAAAGTTCTGCACAGTGAAATCTGATCGCGTGAATCAAGTAAGTTTGTGCCGTGCATCAGTTCTCCATCCCAGTGTTTGCAGGTCTTAGCGTCTAGGTATGCACAGTGGCCGGCGGCGGGGCGTTGCCTGACACAGTGGCCGGCGGCGGGGCGTTGCCTGACACAGTGGCCGGCGGCGGGGCGTTGCCTGACTTGATCGGATTTCATTGAGCAGCACTGTACATGTGGGCTGATTCCAAACCCATTTCCGGCGGGATTAGACAGGCGTTGAGCCCAGCTCGCCTTTTAGCGGGATTCACAGAAACATGTTTGCGATGCGACGGCCGCACGACCTGGAAACCCCCAAATAGCAGCCATCTCGCAGCTCACGCAACTGTCACAACTGGGACATCGCAGAAGTTGAGCTTGGCTCAACTTTCGCGATGCGATGCGATGTACGATTTTGACCTTTTTTTTGCACAAAAGGTTCAAGAGCTGCGTGTAGATTTGTAAAAGTTGTACCCAACCACACGAATACTTAGAAAGTACCATGGTGAAGTAGTACTCACGTGTATTGAACGTCGCACCAAATCGGCAAACGATGTCTCATCGCTGACTTCTTCTGTGAATGGTATTTCGCGGGTTTGCATCGCACGACGCCATCGCAGATCGTGTCACATCGCGCATCGCAAATAAAAGAGCTTCTGTGGATCCCGCTTTAGTCCGAGAGATCTATAAAACAGTGAAACCTGTCTAAGACGACCGCTCAAGGGACCTTCAAAATGTGGTCTCTGTCATCAGCAAGAAAGATTTCAAAATTGCAGGGAGGACGAAGGTACATGTTCGACTAGAACACAGAAGCTGATGGTTTGACAGACCAAACAACTAGTGAGTCTGGGTTAACTAAAACGAGTAGTGGTCTCCTTATCCAGGGCCACTTGACTGGAAATAGCATCCCTTAGTCCTGGTTGCAGTGGTCTTCTAGGACAGGTGGTCGCCTTATCCGAGTTGTCGCCTTGACAGGTTTTGCTGTACAGTTGAACATCGATTATCCGCACATCGACTATCCGACCATTCGATTATCCGTAACAGTTTTTTTGGGCGCACGTGCCGTAGAGTACGCACTGTGCATGTAGTGAGCCATTCAAAAAATATGAAAATTTTGAAAAGTAAAAAGGTCGTACATGTACATGTACATGTTTCTTATCCGGAACATTTGCCTTATCTGAACACCGCCTGACAGTTGTCTGCCCAGAGGTGGTCGGATAATCGATGTTCAACTGTATATGAATTAGACTGTAAAAGAGGGTCTACTGTGCCTGCAGCCTAGTCTAGGTGAAAGCAACTCAGTATTGCTAGTGCTGCTCTAGGTTAGACTGCACTGCATTGTATCCTTCGGACCATTGTCAGGGAGGGGCGTAGCTGGTCCCCTTTTTAGGGGGTGCATAGCCACGTATGTATAGGATGACTGATGCATGTCATTCATGGTCATTACGTGCATGCTGAACCAAGGTCGAAATTGTTAGGGGGTGAACGTGCCCCCCCCCCCCCCCCCATGCGAGCTACGCACCTGATTGTCTTGGGTGTTCACTGGACACCATTGTTCTCTGTGTGCATTCCTCCCCCGCAGTTGGCATCCTACAAGCATCTGGTCGGTGGCGTTGAGTTCATGGATCAGCTGCCGAAATCGCCAGCTGGAAAGCTACTACGCCACGTGCTCAGGAAAAGATGAATGGATCG
Organism: Sycon ciliatum; assembly: GCF_964019385.1. Classification (NCBI taxonomy): domain Eukaryota; kingdom Metazoa; phylum Porifera; class Calcarea; order Leucosolenida; family Sycettidae; genus Sycon; species Sycon ciliatum. The sequence goes on along the minus strand of NC_088650.1, from coordinate 8,495,346 downwards.
TTACGTTTCATGGATTTGCCGCGGCTCTAGCCTGGCATTGTCTCTCACTGTCGGCACCAATGTCATCCCTCATCCTACCTAGCGTGGCCACTGCTCAGTGTCAGCAGGGTGCTGGTATTTAGCCACCAATGGGAACGCTGTATGCGCAAGCCATGGGTACTGTCCATTTGCAGAACAGCCCATGGTACCTGCAGCGCCGACCTCTCCTGGCAAGACAATTTAGTACATTATTTTTTTCTTCGTTTTGAGCTTATTTACCCAACCAACTAGTTTGTCTTGGTATGGCTTTACCAACTGCTGAATAGGGTGTGCGAGTAGCGCTAGTGTTGACCCTGAGTGAACTATTTCCGCATCACTCAATAGTAATTACTCATTAGTGTTGTCCGAGCTGAGCATTGGTGCTGTATTTGAGTTATTTATGAGCACCGGCATTCCGGCCAGCTTTTTTTCTTCTTTTTTCATCCCTGTGGCTGTGACCGAGTTTCTTTTTAGTCCTGTCTTGTGGTGGTAGTGGCCCAGCGTATGGGCAACAGCAGTTGTGCATGGTGTCAAACAGCTGCACACCAACACGCTCTGCGTAAATGAGTCTACTCTCTTTCTTTTTACTTTTTTAATTTATTTATCCGTCGCCCCCAACATTTCACATTTTTAGTCTTTAGGTAGGTTTTAGATACTTTACAGGTGTATTATAATTATTGGCTGTGCACTTCGCATTGCATGTACATCTACACAACCTCTGGACATGTCGACATGCGACAGCTGGCTGTTTGACAATGATTGAAATTGTACCCCTTCTGTGCAGAATTTAATTTTTTTTATAAGCGACCTTGTCTCTGAGAAGTGAGATCGAGCTTCAACACGTCAAACTCCCTCGCGTGACCTGTGAAGCTGTCTAATAATAATAATAATAATCTTTATTTCAGGATTACCCAAAGGCTAACGCCTATCTGGGGGTTGATCTTGAGAGTTGAGTCCGGCCTCTTGCTTGGGTGTGCATACTTTTTACTAGGCATTGGCGGATTCTGCTCAAAAATCAGTGAAATTGGCAGAATTATACATACCTCATGGCGCCTCGAATTCTGCTCCATTTCTTTATCCACATACCAAACATGCATGAAACTTACCAGAAAAGTACCGAATTCTGCCAATTTTTCTGCCGGCATTATCCAGTGTTATCCGCATATGCCTAGTGCATACCAGTGTGTTGTGCGGTCATTGCATGCATGCAGTGCATAGCCATGGCGCCGAGACCTACACAATCCGACGCTTAAAGCAGCATACATTCTCTGCAGAAACGAGTACCGCAACACCATACGGAAAGCTCGACACTCGTATTTGTCTACACTGGGGACATCGAGGCTAAGCAAAGGCAGAGCAGGCGGCTACTCGTGGTGGAAAAGAGCAAAGAAGATATGCAACATTGGCAGTAAGCCGCGTGGAATACAACTTCTCGCGGATGATGACGGCACCACCCATCTAGCAAAGCCAAAGCTGAAATCCTTTGTGAATTCTTCAGGAAGCAATGCACCGCAAATTCCCCAAATCAGCAACCAGGTCGTTGTCCATCATCCAGCACCATTGATGACCAAGAGCCATTTTCGTTCACAAAAATCAAATCCACAGATGTCTATGAAGCTGCAAGAACATTGTCTGTGCACAAATCATCTGCTGACAGTTACCTATCAAATGCCGTCCTCAGCCGCTGTGCAGACATCCTGTGTGTACCTCTGGCTAAACTATTCAACTACAGTCTCGAGCAAGGCGAGTTCCCTTCCGCTTGGAAGATGGCCACGATTATCCCAGTGTACAAGGAGAAAGGTTGCCCAACTCACCCTACGAACTACCGCCCAATATCCCTCCTCCCCTGTATAGCAAAACTCTTCGAAAAAATAGTAGCGAAACAACTCCAGGCTAACCTAACAATAAAACAGAAGATATGCAGTCAACAATACGCATACGTGAAGGAGAAGTCTGCGACAGACCAGCTTATTATACTTACCCAGCAAATGGCCGACTACATTGATGAGCGTCTGAACTTCGACCTCGTCTCCCTAGATTTCTGCAAGGCATTTGACAGAGTAAGTCAGTAAGCCACTCAACTCTCCTCCGTCAAGTCAGCAAATTCTCTGACCATAAAGTCACTGCCTGGACTAAGAGTTATTTGCAGGATCGAAGCATAGCCGTGAAGATTGAGTCATGCATGTCAGTGCCCAAAGTCACCAACTGTGGTGTTCCCCAGGGATCGCATCTGTCTCCTCTACTGTTCGTGATCTACATTAATGACCTACCAGAAGCCATACATCATTCGCACACCTTCTTGTTTGCGGGTGATGTCACTCTACTTTTGCCGTACAAAGGCTCTCTGTCAAGTCCTTGTAATTGTATCCAAGCGGACATTCATGCATGTCAAAACTGGGCCAGGGAAAGAGGCGGAGAGTTTTCGCCCTCAAAAACTTCTGTTTTAAGCTTCCGTAAGAAGCCAGCGGCAGCATCATCACCAGCACCAACATCTGCCACCTACACTATGGAGGGTCTACCTCTTCCCAGTATTGACATCCTCAAACATCTTGGAGTTCGCTTCAGTGCAAACCTAAACTTCCGTCAACACTACCTTGACATCAGTCGCAAATTCAAGCAGAGAGTAAGCCTACTTTGTCACATGGCACATCGTCTTACACCGCAGGCCATGATGCTCCTCTACAAGTGCTATGTTAGACCTGTGATTGAGTATAGCGTCGTAGTGTAGTCCTTTCGTCTTCGTTCAAGCGACTTGACTGAGCTGGATAGAGTCCAGGCCAGGTTTGCAAGATCCTACCTTAGGAAACGCAAAGTCCAAATCGACTTTAATACACCCAAGCAGGATCTTAATAAAAAAGCTAACATTGAATCCCTTCTTTACCGCAGGCAGTTTTTAAGCTTGGTTACCATGCACAAATTTATTTTCAAGTATCGACGTTGCCTAGCTTCATTCCATTTCAATATCACGCAGAGTGCGAGACGCCCTAACAAAATTATTCTCCCTAAAGCAAAGACCACATCAAAATCGTTGTTTCTCTTCCAAACCTCCCTCTTATGGAACTGCCTCCCACCAAGACTAACTGCAGAACCATCCATTATTGTTTTCAAGAATGAGCTTCGCAAACTCACTTGCAAACATAGTGCTTCGCTCTCCGGTATGCCTACGCCATGTACATAACCCCCCGTGTGCTCCCCAATGCATTCACGCTGCACAACTTTTCACTACTTTCACTTTAGCTCATACGTGTACATGTACATCCTTCAAAGCGGTGAACCCCTTGATAGGCGACAAGCCTGGGTCATCCTAATAAAGATATTATTTATATTATCTATATATATATTCATGATAATCTGTATAACGACGGTAATGGTTTCTATTGTTCTGTAGTGACATGATTGTGGTCACGCGATGTCCGCTGTGCTTGTCCATTCCTAGCCCCCCTCCCCCATCCTACCTCTAGCCTAGATGCAGGACTGTGTAATTAGTTTGAGCCATGGATGTGTGACCCAAGCGGCCAAAGCAACAATGTCCTTGTTACAAAAGTACAAAAAAACGTCAGGTAGATTGTTCTACGAATACAAAGTAGTCTATACTGTACTAGCACAGCGGCTAGCAGAAAAGAAACTGTCAACTCTGCTGAAGGTGACGCTGCTAGCGTGCAGTGTACATGTAGCCAGATGTCTTCAACCTGAGGCCGGGTACAACTCGCTAAGTAAAGTCTTATGACTGAAATTGCATGACCAGCTGCACCACTGCATCTTTGGACCGTGTTCTACCACAAATTAATTTGTTCTCTCAGTCCACCATTGGTTCACGAGTCGGAATAATCAGTAGGCTACCGCGTCCCGGACTGCTGTCAGCGCGCTGGAGCTTGAACGTGCGCCGCTATTATACCGATGCATATTAGATTTCCATAGCTTGACATAATTGCAGTAAGTAACGTTTGTTGTCGGCTTTCACTTCTTTGGATTGTTTTGCGTACTCGTCCATGTGTTCACCTTGACTTCTCAGTTGCTCCCGTTTGCTGTTGGATGTTTCGCTCGCACACTCACAGAGTCTTGGAAAAACAAAATGAATGAATTTTCTTGTGGAATCTCCTCGATCCTATTTCTTCAAGAATCATGAATGCACATCGATTTTTTCATGCTGTAAACCTCGGTCTTGTGCCACTTAATTAGTTATAGAGGGGTCATGCATATGATAATGATACTGATAGTGATAAGTAAATTATCGTGTCCGTTCCCGAAGGGAACTCACGACGGCCGCTAACACCCGGTAAACCCTAGCGGCAGATGCAGCGCCTAACGGTGGGGGTGAGGGGATAAGTCTCACAACCACTGGCACAAGTGCCAAGAAAGACCCCATTAGCCGCATCCATGATAAGTGATACACATCCTAGTAAGTTTGTACAGTCGTGGCCGAAGAAATCCGACTACGAGTCAAAACGGTAACGCCGCGCTTCCATTTCATCGTGCACGGTCCGAACAGTACAGTCCATCCGAGGGTTACAGGGGTTGCGTGAGCCTTGTGCTGCTTTTGGCACACGGGTCTGATTTCTTTGGCCACGACTGTAGGTTCCTGCTTGAAGCGTGAATTTACTATCATATCGTTTAGATCTGTCTACCGCACCGCAGCGCACTCTTGGCTGACCCACACGTCTTGTCAACTGAGCGAGGATTTCCCCGCTGTCTAGACAGGCCGGAAAGGGAAATGTTATTCTGTGCTCAGAACTTACAAGCAAACAAAATGCACTTCGACCGGTTTCCGGTCACGTGATCGCTTCATATGGTCTCCCGTGAAAAGAGGTGAAATGTTTTCGTATCCTATAAGGGGTCGTCCATAAATATCGAAGTTTTTTTCACAAAACGAAATAATTTCGTTATGGGGTGGGAGGGGGTTGACCAATTTCGTTTCAGAAAACATTGTATCATGTACATGGCCGTTGTATATGCATGTATGTCAACATTTTTTACGTTCTGAGGGGGAGGGAGGGAGGGGTTGGGTCTAAACTAAAATAATTCGTTTGGTGAAAAAAGTTCGATATTTACGGACTAACTGACGTTCAAATTCGCGCCTGCTGTTGCGTTGATCTGTCAAATCAGCACCACTTGCCATAGCAACGCCCACACATTGCAGACACGTATCCGCATACTGGTAAGCCACTCTATACAAAGTAGATTGTAAGTCTACAAATTTTCGGCCCATTCAAATTTCGGCCTCCCTGTCTAAAACCCATTTCAGCCGCATCAAAATTTCGACCCGTACTGCTGCCCCCTGTATACACTGTCACACTGAACCTTGCGAAACAAAATTTCGGCCGCATCAAATTTTTTCGGCCAAACATGACCGGGCCGAAAATAGATATCCGCCGAATATTTGTTGACTTAGAGTACAATGATGTCATTCACTCCATAAAAACACTCACGATGAGGTCATCCACGTCATCTCTTTGGTACTAGTATGTGTCTTCGCGAGCACCCTGCTGACTTAAGGATCGTGTTACTGTGTGTGTTCCGGTGCCTGTTGTCAGTGCACCAGTTGACAACTTAGACTCCCACTGCCGTCATGCTTCGTACACTTCTAAGCCGTTCCCGTCATTCACGACTACCCAGGGGACCGCCGTCTGGCAGCACCTGCACCCGCGCCTGGCAACAGTGCAGACACGCTAGCGCCGAGACATGTCGTCATGACAACATAGTGCACTCCCCGTTCGCAGACATCGAGTTTCCGGCCGGCAACGTGACTCTACCAGAGTTTGTGTTCTCGGGTCCTCGGCGAAGCTACACAGCCATGGAGGATGCCACCACGGGCCTCAAGTACACCCTGGACCAAGTAGAAGAGAATTGTGCACGGTTCGGCGCTGGCCTCGTGGAGCATCTGGGCATGCAGCGCGGCGACGTGGTCACCGTCCTGTGCCCCAACCGGCCCGAGTACGCGCCGGCGTTCCTGGGCACCATGATGGCTGGTGGCGTGGTCAGCACGGCCAACACTGTGTACACGTCGCACGAGCTGCACAAGCAGCTCCACACCGCCGGTGCCAAGTATGTGTTCACCACCACTGAGCTATTCACAACAGTGGTGGAGCAAGCGATTATCAACACTGACGTCAAGGGCGTCATCCTATTGGACACTGATGGGACGCGGCCCTCCAGTATTGGCAACAACAACGTCACCGTTGCTCCATTTCAGCTGCTGTTGCAGTCCAGTGCTGGCCTCCTGCCTAGATTCACTGTGGATGCTGCTAAGGACACTGCCGTCATACCGTTCAGCAGTGGCACGACCGGCTTGCCCAAGGGAGTCATGCTCTCGCATCGCAATCTCATAGCCAACGTGCTGCAGATGGCCAACGAGCCAGAGCTGTTGTACTATCGGCAGTCCGACGACGAGTGTGTTCTGTGCGTCATGCCGTTCTACCACATTTACGGAATGGTCGTCCTGCTGGCCAGTGGTATCTACCAGGTGGGTGTTCAATGCAGCTGGTCGTTAGTGTAGTGTATAGTGTTTGTCACAACACTATCCCCCCCTCTCTCTCTCTTTCTCTCTCTCTCTCTCTCTCTCTCTCTCTCTCTCTCTCTCTCTCTCTCTCTCTCTCTCTCCGTATTGTCCATCTACCTAGTCTCACTTTTTTGTTTGTATTCTAAAGCGTACATGCTGTAGTGTCGTATTGTCTCTCTCCGTATTGTCTCTCTCTCTGTTGTCTTTCTTCGTAGTGTCTCTCTCTGTATTGTCACTCTATCTCTTATCTGTATTACTCAATCTCTCATCTGTATTATATATATATATGCGCATGCTCAATGTAAATAAATCAGTCCTTGCCTTGTGCCGCAATGGACCCCTGCGCGGCTTGCCGACCGAACGCAACATGGTGGCAGCTGTGATTTTTACGCCTGTAGGATTATGATCAGTTAGAAATCATTGAATTTTGGAGAGAACATGATTGGAAGCCTGTACCAGTCTTGGTGATCATTGATCATCACAGCACGTGAAGAAATGATCATGTTGGTCACGGCTAGTCCTGTATTGTAGTAGTACAGTGACCCTTAAATGTATACATTTGACTGTAAATTTAATACATGTAGTAATACTCTGGATATCATAATTTTAAATACTATGAGAAAAATGGGTACTTTTAGATGCTATATCAGTTCAGTCATTAGACCTTAGACCTTAGATGTACAGTACAGACATTTATGGTCCTTGGAGGTACGATTTACTACTGGAAGTAGTACTGAAGTTTCGCTGTAACAGCATGTTTGACTGGCTTCCATAACGGCCTGTCATGCATTCTGAAGCTTATATCCTCTTGCCCTCTTACCCTCTAACCCAGGATTTACTGGGTGCTAGCGGCCGCCGTGAGTTCCCTTGGAAGCGGACAAAATAGTTCACCTTAAAAACTGTTATGCCCTCTTATCATGCAAGCCATGATGTTTTGTTTGTTCCTAATGAACTTCCTACCTGCTCTGCACTGTTCCTGCAGCGATGTCGCCTAGTGACCGTACCAAAGTTCGATCCGAACACACTGCCGGGCATCATTAGCCGCGAGAAGGTGACACAGCTGTTCGTCGCGCCGCCGTTGATCCTGTTCTTGCTGAACGATCCGCGTGGCCAAGCCACCGACCTGTCCAGCGTTCACTACTCGTTCAGTGCAGCCGCTCCGCTGAGTAGCGGCGTGCAGGAAGAGCTGAGTAAACGCCTGCAGGGGAGACCAGTAGTGCAGGTGAGTGTGGGGTGATTGTTTAGGGGAAGGTTTATATGTGAAGTCTTAGGGGCGAAACAATCATACCGATTACTCGTCACATACCTTATTTCCCCGAATATAAGTCGCACCTTTGTACACTAAATTCCAAGGGTAAAAATGGGGTGTGACTTACAATCGAGCATGACTTACTCCTGAAGTCAATAATATCTAATCAATATGGCTAAAACCAGAAAATGGGGGTGCGACTTATAATTGCGTGCGACTTATATTCGGGGAAATATGGTACTCATCATAGTCGTGCTTGGTATTCGTTAGCAGTTGTGAGATGTGTATGTTTCTGTCTTTGTTTGTGTGTTTAAAAAGGGCTATGGTCTAACAGAGCTCAGTCCTGTCTGTCATATATCACCTCGAAGTAGCTACAAGCTGGGCTCAGTTGGTGTTCCGACACCGAGCACTGAGGTGAAAGTACAGAGCCTCGACGGGGAGTCACGCTCATTGCCTGCCTTTCAGGACGGCGAGGTCTGTGTCCGTGGGCCACAGGTAAGTGCTGCAGAGTTCAGAGATATTTGTTGATCTGGCTTGACATTCCCTGGTGCAATGGAGGAGGAAGTTTACTGGGGGTAGATGTGTGTGGGTGTATGTGCATGCGTGCGTGTGTTTGCATATATGGCTATGTCTGTGTGTGTCTATGTGCGGATGGGTAGGTGAGAGGGTAACATGTGATGCTGGGATTTTGATTCCGACCTTGATAGTGACTCGGCTCTGTTGTTGATCCCGTTTGCACGGTGCAGATCTTCCAAGGGTATTTGAACCGCCCAGAAGCCACGGCTGAGATGCTGGACTCGGAAGGCTGGCTGCATACGGGCGATATCGGACACTACGACGAAGATGGCCACTTCTTCATTGTCGACCGTCTCAAGGAGCTCATCAAGGTGAAAGGTGAGAGAGAGTCCTGTAAACCTGGAATCGTTTGCGCCAGTTTTAGTTCGCGAATTGCGATGACGGACCATTTGGCGCTGGCAAGTGTTTGCAATTGGAGTCAATTTGATGATTGACTCGAGTCTACAGTTTCGCGTATCGCGCCCACTCACTTTCGCATTTCATGCCCATCGCGAAAAATGCAAGCGTTTCAGGATCGCAACGGCTTCTGGGTTTACAGTAGCTGCTGGTCTGTGTTTGGACAGGTTTGCCTTGTAGAGCACGTACAGGACTGGAGAACAGGTTGTTGGATGCAACAGGGAGTCTAGGTCCAGTATGAAGTAGGTCCTACAGATGTGCCACGTGCAGGTTTCCTAGACCGGCCATTACGCACACAAACTCGCTGCCTGTCGGCCATTACGCACACAGCCTCGCTGCCTGTTTTAGTTTGTTGTATTTGGTGCAGCTCTGGCTCTGGCTGTGCGAAAGAGCGTAGTCAGAGCAGAGAGCAAGCACAAGGTCGGGAAGAGGGTAACATGTCCAGGTTGGGGGAAGAGAGCAAATGTCCAGATTGGGGGAAGAGGGCAATTGTCCAGGTTGGGGAAGAGGGCAAATGTCCAGATTGGGGAAGAGGGCAAGAGTCCAGGCTGGGGGAAGAGGGCAATTGTCCAGGTTGGGAGAAGAGGGCAAATGTCCAGGTTGTGGGAAGAGGGCAAATGTCCAGGTTGGGGGAAGAGGGCAATTGTCCAGGTTGGGGGAAGAGGGCAAATGTCCAGGTTGGGGGAAGAGGGCACATGTCCAGGTTGGGGGAAGAGGACAAATGTCAAGGTTGGGGGAAGAGGGCAGGTGACCGGATTAGGGAAGAGGGCAATTGTCCAGGTTGGGGGAAGAGGGCAAATGTCCAGGTTGAGAGAAGAGGACAAATGTCCAGGTTGGGGGAAGAGGGCATGTGTCCAGGTTGGGGAAGAGGGCGAATGTCCAGGTGGGAGAAGAGTGCAAATGTCCAGGTTGGGGGAAGAGGGCAAATGTCCAGGTTGGGGGAAGAGAGCAAGTGTCCAGGTTGGGGGAAGAGGGCAAATGTCCAGGTTGGGGAAGAGGGCAAATGTCCAGGTTGGGAGGAAGAGGGCAAATGCCCAGGTCGCGGGAAGAGGCCAAGTGTTCAAGTTGAGGGAAGAGGGCATGTGTCCAGGTTGTGGGGAAGAGGGCACATGTCCAAGTTGTGGAAAGAGGGAAAATGTCCAGGTTGGGGGGAAGAGGGCAAATGTCCAGATTGGGGAAGAGGGCAAGAGTCCAGGCTGGGGGAAGAGGGCAATTGTCCAGGTTGGGGGAAGAGGGCAAATGTCCAGGTTGTGGGAAGAGGGCAAATGTCCAGGTTGGGGGAAGAGGGCAATTGTCCAGGTTGGGGAAGAGGGCAAGTGTCCAGGTTGGGGGAAGAGGGCACATGTCCAGGTTGGTGGAAGAGGGCAAATGTCCAGGTTGGGGAAGAGGGCAGGTGACCGGATTAGGGAAGAGGGCAATTGTCCAGGTTGGGGGAAGAGGGCAAATGTCCAGGTTGGGGGAAGAGGGCAATTGTCCAGGTTGGGGGAAGAGGGCAATTGTCCAGGTTGGGGAAGAGGGCAAGTGTCCAGGTCGGGGGAAGAGGGCAAGTGTCCCGGTTGGGGGAAGAGGGCTAGTGCCCAGGTTGGGGGAAGAGGGCAGGTGTCCAGGTTCAGGGGCGTCACACACGGTACGACCACTACGACCATGGTCGTACCACTTTTCGTCCAGGATGGTCCACCCAATTCATCCGAAAAAGCAATAAAAAAATTCAAGGACTCTTCGGACTTGTACAAAACATCGCAACTGTTACTTTCATTGCAAGGAGCATACAGACTTGATGCCTAGCACTAGCAGCTAGCTATTGCCCAAGACTCCAGGCGGCTATCCAATACGATAGGCGGTTGGAGTCACGGGTAGAGACAACCAGACGATGGATTCCTCACGGACGCATTCACTGCAAACTTGACGGAAACAGAGCTGAGCTGGCGGCGATCACTGGGTCCAGAACTAAAATTTTCCAAGATCTACCATGTTACAATGGTGATCAGCACGTCAAGAGACACTACATGTATGTCACTTGTCAGCTACAACAATCATAATTATATTCTTTCCACAACGACACCTACCTAGTACCTCTGGCTCCTGACGATCTACTGCAAGCGGATTCGAAAATGCATTACACCCGCGAACGCAGCGCTTGTCAACAGAAAAGGGAAGCGCTTCATTCTCCGAAGCTGAAAAGTGTTTGGACTGCTGCTCCACGGCGGCAGAATATTCTGCAGCTGTTCACCGACACGACCCGCGCCCGCTTCACCTATATTATAACGATTTACGATCGTTTCGTTCCCCGAGTTTTCTGGTAGCAGCAACAAGAATTGCGTCCGCGACGAAAGTCTCTCGCAAACTAAAGTCCTGTTGCCACGATGACAGAGAAGATTCCGCAAGCGCTTTCTTCTGCTTCCAGTGTTGTAGCTCTCCGGTCCACTGGCAGATCTTTCAATCCCACAGAACGAAAAAAAGGATCTTCTTCTCTCTCTAAAAACAAATAAAATTACTTCGCGACTGTCCAGGCGCTAGGCCGCGGCCGTGTACATAGTGCACGCGACGCGGCAGATTTTTGGCAGTTTTGCTAGAACGCGCAGCACGCTTGTACTTCGGATTTTGCGATTTTTTCGAGGGCAATGGCCCTGATCAGCTGAATCATTGAATGGGTTCCTTTTGCCTTGCTACCTACGATGTACAGAAATACCAAAAAATCCATGAGAAGTTTGTTTTTGGAGCTGGAGTGGGGTTGTCTAATAAGTGCTAGGGAACCCTCCTTTGCGGCTGTAGAGTGCTAAAACGTGGCCTGTTAGCCGAAAAACCCGTATTTTTTCTCCGGGGGACACCCCCGACCCCCGGTCGTACCACTCCCAGCCACCCTGTGACGCCCCTGAGGTTGGTGGAAGAGGGCAAGTTTCCAGGTTGGGGGAAGACTTGAAGAGGGCACATGTCCAGCTTGGGGAAAGAGGGCAAATGTCCAGGTTGGGAGGAAGAGGGCAAATGCCCAGGTCGCGGGAAGAGGCCAAGTGTTCAAGTTGAGGGAAGAGGGCATGTGTCCAGGTTGGGGGAAGAGGGCACATGTCCAAGTTGTGAAAAGAGGGAAAATGTCCAGGTTGGGGGGAAGAGGGCAAATGTCCAGGTAGGGGGAAGAGGGCAAATGACCAGATTGGGGAAGAGGGCAAATGTCCAGGTTTGGTTTGGTTTTTATTATTTCAGTTCGTTGCCTCAACAGTACAAAGTACAAATATCAAGAGGGACGAACGAAAAGAGAAAATAAAACAGAGCAGTAGGGCTGAAAGGAATATTCGAATTATTCGAATATTCGAAATGTGCAGATCGGAAAAAGAATATTCTTCGTTAGAGTAGAATAAGAATGTTCGTAAATGTACAGAAACTCGCCTTTTTGATATCGAACAGGTTTATTTGGTGCAGACAGTGGATGAGATTGCCACCTTCCATGTGTTGTCATCAGCAAGACAAATGATAACATTGTCCTTTTCAAATGTCCCTCCTGTAATTGGGGTATACACCAGTTGATGTCTATGGTTACCATGGATACAACTAGGTATCCATGGATATTGTATTATTATTTATTATTACTTGCATGTACGCGTTGGAGTCAACCATGCAAGCATGATCCACAACTTCGCTTATGCTGGATATTGTATGGTTTAGAATATTCGGAATATTCTTCGTTTCACATGTATTCGGAAAAGAATATTCGTTCGCTTCATTGAGCATTCGTTTCAGCCCTACCTGAGAGCAGAGAGGAAGATGCAACTGAAAGGAAAGAAAAACGGAGGGAAACGGAGAAGGAATGTGGACTGGGCGGATTCATGAGGGGGAAGAGGGCAAATATTCCGTTGGGGGAAGATGGCAAGTGTCCAGGTTGGGCGAAGAGGGCAAATGTCCAGGTTGGGGAAGAGGGCAAGTGTCCAGGTTGGGGAAAGAAGGCATGTGTCCAGGTTGGGGGAAGTGGGCATGTGTTCAGGTTGGGGGAAGAGGGCAAATGACCAGATTGGGGAAGAGGGCAAGTGCCCAGGTCGGGGGAAGAGGGGAAATGTCCAGGTTGGGGAAGAGGGCAAGTGTTCAGGTTGGGGGAAGAGGGCAAGTGCCCAGGTTGGGGGACGAGGGCAAATGTCCAGGTTGGGGGAAGAGGGCAATTGTCCAGGTTGGGGGAAGAGGGCAAGTGTCCAGGTTGGGGGAAGAGGCCAAGTGTTCAGGTTGAGGGAAGAGGGCATGTGTCCAGGTTGGGGGAAGAGGGTAAATGTCCAGGTTGGGGAAGAGTCCAGGTTGGGGGAAGAGGGCAAGTGTCCAGGTTGGGAGAAGAAAGCATGTGTCACTGTCGGGGGAAGAAGGCATGTGTCCCAGTTGGGGGAAGAGGGCAAATGTCCAGGTTGGGGGAAGAAGGCATGTGTCCAGGTTGAGGGAAGAGGGCATGTGTTCAGGTTGGCGAAGCGGGCAAACGTCCAGGTTGGGGAAGAGGGCAAATGTCTAGGTTGGGGAAGAGGGCAAGTGTCCAGGTTGGGGAAGAGGGCAAGTGTCCAGGTTGGGGGGAGAGGGAAAATGTCCAGGTTGGGGGAAAAGGTCAAATGTCCAGGTTGGGGGAAGAGGGCAAGTGTCCAGGTTGGTGGAAGAGGGCAAGTGTCCAGGTTGGGACTGTACACAGAGTGTAATCAGAGCAGAGGGCAAGTGCCTAGGCCATGGTACATTGGTCTATAAAATCATCTGCTGGGGGATATTGTCCCACAGAAGCAGAACGGTGGTTCTTGATTTGCCCGGGTACACGGATCCATGGGTTGTTTTTAAATTGTTTTATTCATCTGCATATTAGCCTGAAGTCTTCACTGGTTATGGGTATATTTTGCACCAGAGAACAAGAGTGATCAACGGTGTAAGATAGTGTCTTCTTGGAACCGTTTTCTCTGTTCCGCTACCAGGATTCCAGGTTGCCCCGGCTGAGCTGGAAGCCGAACTTCTCCACCATCCTGATGTCACGGACGCTGCCGTTATTGGTGTACCGCACGAGAGGCTTGGCGAGGCACCTCGTGCGTACGTGGTCCGACGACCCGGCTCGGATCTGACGGAGAGTGAACTGTCGGATTTCATATCGTCTCGGGTATGTCCGTCTAGTAGAGATAAATGATGCGGAGTGCACAGTCACCAGTAGACGTTATACCAACAGCCTTTGTATATGCGCGTGTTATTGTTTTTGGCTTGCATATCAAGGCTAAAGTTGGACATGCTTGAGAAACGTCCAAAAGCTTCATATGGGTTTTGACGCAAAGTGAACAGAACCTGTGTGTGTGTGTGTGTGTGTGTGTGTGTGTGTGTGTGTGTGCGTGTGTGTGCGCGTGTGCGTTCGAGTGTGTGTGTGTGTGTGTGTGTGTGTGTGTGTGTGTGTGTGTGTGTGTGTGTGTGTGTGTGTGTGTGTGTGTGTGTGTGTGTGTGTGTGTGTGTGTGTGTGTGTGTGTGTGTGTGTGTGTGTGTGCATTCACAACCAACAGCCTTGGCAACCTGCCACAATATTTGCAGACCATGCTGATTTACACGATAGTACAATCATATTCTATGTTCTGGCCTGCTGTCTTGATTTCTTCCATCGATCCAGCTGGCAGCCTACAAGAAACTAGTGGGTGGCGTCGAGTTTGTGGACGAACTACCGAAGTCTCCATCGGGAAAGATCCTGCGGCGTATACTCCGTGAGAAGTGAAAGCACCTTGTGCACAATCGGCGATCACCTCGACTCATATAGCGCAGAGCTGTGCTTCTTATCTGCAACACCATGAGAAGATGGAGGCAGGGCAGGTGCGTAGAGCAGCCTCGTGTCACTGACAGCTCTATTTCGCGGACGCAGCCGAAAGTGGCTGCATAAGTACTCCGTGCTTGGATGCAGCAATTCTATTTTTGTAGTGAAAAAGACTGGGAGCAACAAAAAGGTGACATTGGCTGTATCGCTTTCATGCACACGCTTCTACTAGGATTTCTATTTAATAAGATTTTCGGCAGCTGTCTGAACAACCCTTGACTATTTGTGTGTGTGTGTGTGTGTGTGTGTGTGTGTGTGTGTGTGTGTATGTGTGTGTGTGTATGTGTGTGTGTGTGTGTGTGTGTGTTTGTGTGTGTGTGTACATGTGTAGTGTTCGAGTATGTCAAAGCAACAATAACGACGATAGGGCGTATTGCTCAGAATATCTACCTTTCAAATTTAGTGGCTCACACCGGATAACTAGGCCAAATTTTCTCTTTCGATTGTTCTTTTTCGTAGAACGACGTTCATGATTTGAAAATTTTGAATTTGTAATAATAATTATTATTATACTTGCTGTGTACTTCACTGACTAGGTACAGTCAACTTCGCTAATAACGACTGCGGATATAACGACAATTCGCGAATAACGACATAATTTTCATGCCCGGAGCAAAGTCCCATCCAACTGTGACACATGTAATGAGACTTCGGATATAACGACACTTCGCGAATAACGACACTTTTCTGATGCCCCGCCGAGTGTCGTTATAAGCGAAGTTGACTGTACTTCTGTTCAGCTGACATAGGTACTTCTGTTCAGCTGACATAGGCAGGCGGTACCCGCGGTGTACAAACCATATACAGTACACCACAGCTAATTATATCCCACCCTACTTTATAGTATACCGTTCTTCCTTGTATGACATTTGCACTTTGTTTGAGTGTATTGCGTTACAGTCAGACCTCGCTTATCCGGTCCTCTTTTATCCGGATCCCTCGCCATCCGGAAGAAACTCGTTGGTTAACGATTTACAGCATATTCCATGCATACATACAGTATGTGTGTTCGATTATCCGGTTCCCTCGCCTATCTGGATATTTTGTGGAAAACGGATGTGTGCGCGGGGTTAAGCGAGGTCTGACTGTACATGCGCCTGTGTATCAATGGTACTGGTCAGTACAGAATGTACCGTAATTACTGACCTGGGCGTAGCACAGACGGCAATCCACCCGGCTGTTCTCGAGGACCACTGCACGTACATCCACAACCAGGCCGGGATGTTATTTCCAGTCAAATGACCCTGGATAAGAAGACCACCTGAGTAGAAAGTATTGTGGGCGTTCTAATTACGTCATCGATGACGTCATTGAATTAGAACGCCCATAATACTTTCTACTCACCTGTACACGGGGACCGCATCTGTAAGGTATCTTATGCAATTATGGGCGTTCTAGTATTCCGTCATCGATGACGTCATTGAATTAGAACGCCCATAATACTTTCTACTCACCTGTACACGGACAGGGACCACATCCATCTGTAAGGTATCTTATGCAATTGGCCAAGGCATGTTTCACTGGAACAGCACACTATTCGTGCCCAAACTTTGATCAAGATGGTATAATATTATGTTATGTAGAACTGAATCATTGAGATTTCGAAAGAATTTTATCATTTTGATTGACCAAATGCATTTAAAACAATGCGATGACATCTAAACACACAGATGTGTTATCTTGTCCTGTGGTGCAGTATATCCACTCCATACTAGATCAATCTCCACAGCAGATGAAGCTTTTTCCCCTTTATCTCAAGGACAACCATGTGCCGAACACGAGCACGACAGGCAAGAAGCAAACTCGGAGGCACAATAGCAGGTGATTGTTGGCACACACAGTATCAGGGCTGCAGCAATTACACACCCTCTACTGTGCATGCCTCTTGTCGGTCCAACATGCTTGCATGGCTTTCCTTGACCGTGACATCAGGGGCATTGTCTTCACTTGCAGGCGTGCCATAGCCAGGCCGGCTCACAATGCCGGTCATAACTCATCACGGGTCTCCGGCGTATCATCCGGCGGCGTTGTGCCCACCTGTTCCTCGACACTGCTAGCAGTACTGTCTGCAGGTTCCGTCTCGATCCAGGCATCGAGTAGCAGACCGACACGCTCCCAGCTGACCAGCTGCCACCAGGTGGCGATGTAGTCGACGCGCTTGTTCTGGTACTGCAGGTAGTACGCATGCTCCCACAGGTCGATTCCCAGCACCGGCCGAAACCCGCCGCTCAGCGGACTGTCCTGGTTGGCATTCTCCGTGATGGTCAGCCGCCGAACACCCGCCACATTCTCTAAGCACAGCCACACGTACCCGGATCCAAACAGCTTGGCTGCCGCTCCGGAAAACTGCTCTTTCATGGCATCGGTCGAACCAAAAGACTCCGTGATCAAATCCAGAATCTGCAGGCAATGGCGTGCAGGAAAAGGAACAGTTGCACAAGCAAGGTCACAGAATAAATCTGTGTCGTTCATATCCGATATGAACAATACAAAACAGGACACGGCCACAGGCGCAACATATTTACTTGAAGTACATGTGTGTATGGTGCAGTGCAGTGCAACGATACTGCATGCGCGAGTGGTATCCGAGCCCGCTCCTGAGCTGCACCGGCATAAATAGTGAGGAGAGAGCTGGCAACTTTAACACCACTCCAGGCCACTATCGTACTCCGGCGTACCAGTCAATTTTGAACAAATTTAGGCCAAAACTCATGTTAATACATTTAGCTACGGTATACCTGTCCTAGGTTTGAGAGCCTGGCCAAACTTCTAACTCCTACAAGTAGTCCAATTGCTTTTCTAACCGCCACTGTGGCAAGGAAGTGCGGGTAATACAATGCGGGTGTACAGATCGAGCAGAACTGTACATTACTGCACGTACAGTTCTGCTCGATGAAGTCCGATAGCGCGAGTCCTGTGAGTTTGCGCCCTGTGTCACTGCCCACATCACATCCCAATGTTTGCAGGTCTAGGGCTGCAGGGCGCCCGGGCCGCCGGCGTGACATTGACTCGCGTGATCAGATTTCATCCAGAGCAGCCCCGTGACTGCACCAATATACATGTACTCTATATTCAAGACACCAGAACGTCAGGGTGGCAGTTTCGGATCGGAATGCGTCGTTGGGTATCACAATGCATCTAACCTTTCCGCTTGGGCCTTGATCCGCTACCTCCACAGACTGATCCAATGGTCCCATCACGAAGAACGTGAAGGCGTGATTGACGAAGCCACCCGCCTGGTTGCGAAACGCATCACGCACATCTTCCGGCAGCGCATCCAGGTTCATGAGCTGCTGCAACGGGTTACTCGCCACAACAGCATCGGCACTCGGCATCCGACTGAGGATGGAGTTCATCCTGCAACATGAACAGTCGACGGAAGACACGACTGTGCGGGTGCACGTGTGCACACAGCGCAATGTGCCATGCGCCAGTGAGGTAACGTGTATGCGCTCGTATGTGTGTACGCCCGTATGTGTGCTCTCAGAGCGGGATGTGCGCACGCACACACACACACGCGTGCGCGCGCGCGCACACACACACACACACTCACTGCGTGTGCGTGGGACTGCACCTCCATATTCATGTATTGGGTGCATGCGTGCACTTACTTTTTCGTGTAGGCCGCGTGGTGTCCGGTGTGGTGTACCCGCACAGTGCGCTCGCTCATGTACGGTTCCAGCGCCTCGTAGCTGTACATGAGGCGTGGCAGCTCATAGGAACCGTTCTCTAGCCGTATGTCAAGCAGCTCGAGCAAACGAACACTGACTGCTGGCAGCCACGCCGGTGGATTACTCGCTGCCTCGATCTCTCCTGAACTGGCATCAGCGTGGTCGTCGATGTCCTCTGCAGCTAGTACGAACAATCGGACTGGCGATAAGGCGAACACGCACACCAGCAGTTGCAGGCACGCTGCAACACTGCAGATGTGATTCATTCTCCCGTTGTATGCAGGGAACTCCGCCAGAGCTAGGAAAGCCCAGGTTTGTAAACGCGTTCAAAGCCAGCGAGGAGAAATGAGGAACTATTACTTCGAGGCTTTCAGCTAAAGTAACCTGTAACTTCCTGTCATGTCATCAATCTAGTCAATGATAAAACTTCTCAGTTTCTTTCGTGCTCTTTCGCCAGTTTCGGAAACTAATAATTTCTGGAAAAGAATATCAGCTGCTGTACTCGTACGTACCAAGACTGCAGAGTACATACACCTACTAAGTACAGTGTCTATACTTGATATATGCACTAGCTAGGCTAGCGCTAGTGCAAACAAAAAAACCGTACTGTGAGTATGTCATGTCACGCGTTAGCGATCCATGGGAACAGTGACG
The DNA here is from genome assembly GCF_964019385.1 of Sycon ciliatum. Classification (NCBI taxonomy): domain Eukaryota; kingdom Metazoa; phylum Porifera; class Calcarea; order Leucosolenida; family Sycettidae; genus Sycon; species Sycon ciliatum. The sequence goes on along the minus strand of NC_088650.1, from coordinate 8,476,495 downwards.
TCAGTGAAGAAATCCATTTTGACTCATTTTGCAGCGAACCCCTACTCGTACTGTACTACGGCCTTTTTTTGTAGGCCCTGCAGTCCGATCCTGCACCCTGCAGTAGTTGTACAGATATTGTATGACTGTCCTGACATGTGTACATCTGCTGAACAAAGAATAAAAACTCCATGATCGACAAGAAGTCATCATCATAATTTTCACTTCATTCTTAACTTGTTCTTCTCGTCTCGATAGTACGATGTTGGATCTGTTTACGATCTTCACCAAGGGTGGAATGGTCCTCTGGTTCTTCCGGGGGACCAATAGCATGCTTACCCAGCCCGTGAATTCTTTGATTGAGAACTCAATCATAATGCAGCGTACGAGGACTGCTGACGATTCCCTAGCTTTCAAATTCAAGGTGGATTCAGAGCTCGGAGTAGTGTTCTTATTAGCACACCAGAAAATATTACTGCTGAACTACGCTGACAAGCTACTGGACGACGTGCAGGTGGCTTTCAAACAGCGGTTCGCCTCTGCGTTTAGTGAAGGAGACGAAGCTGAACAGAATGATTACAGCTCGTTTGACAGTGATTTCCAGATGGTGCTGCAAGCAGCCGAGCAGGAACAGCATCAGAAGAAGCCCACCATGAAGACATTTAGTCAGAGTGGAAAGTTCTCTAAAACCTCTGCTGGTGCTGGTGCTGCACCATCCGCACAAGCGGCACCAGCACCAGCCACTGCCACAGTCAAGACCCCTGAGCCTGCACCTGCAGTGAAAGTGCCAGCAGCTTCACCCAAATCACCCCCTGGTCCACCAAGGCCACGTGGTGCACGAAAACCCAAGGCTCCTCCTGTAGCTTCGACTCCACCAACGAATGGCAAGAAAGTGAAGGGAAAGGAGAAACGGTCATGGCAAGACTCGAAACTGTCAACTGGTGCTCGGCAGGCGTTGGATTACTCTGCTGATCCCAAGACCGACAACTCTGACATGGCAGCAGCTATTCCGATTAACGACTTTATGCAGGATGGTCCAAGCATGGTAGGTCCTTTGACTGCACTGGACAATGAAGAATATGACGACGGTGAAGAGGAGGAAGCGTGCGATGACGATGCTCACAGCTCAGACGACGCTGCGGCCCCTGCTGCGTCCAGCACAAGCAAGGCTTCCAGCAGTGCCTCCGGTGGCGGTGGTGTTCTGGGTTTCTTCAAGGGATTGGTGAGCAGCAAGGTGATCACCAAGGAGTCGCTTGCTCCCGTTCTCGACAAGATGAAGGAACACCTTGTGAGCAAGAACGTGGCCCAGGAGATTTCCCAGTCCTTGTGTGATTCTGTTGCGGAGAAGCTGGAAGGACGAGCGATGGGCACATTTGGTAGCGTCTCGTCCACCGTTCGCTCTACCCTGGAGGATTCCCTTGTGCAGATCCTGACTGCTGGCGGAAGCCATGATACACTTCGGGAGGTGATGGCAGCAAAGAAGCGTAGCCGTCCCTACGTCATCACGTTCTGCGGCGTCAACGGCGTCGGAAAGAGCACGAATCTCGCCAAGATCGCGTTCTGGCTGCTGCAGAACGGCCACCGCGTCCTGGTTGCCGCGTGCGACACGTTCCGCGCGGGCGCGCTGGAGCAGCTGCGCGTTCATGTGCAGCGCTTGCACGCCCAGCATCCGGCAAGCGACGGCGCCGCCGCCATGATCCAGCTGTATGAGCGCGGCTACGGGCGAGACCCGGCCGGCATTGCCAGCGACGCCATCGGCTACGCCAAGGACGAGGGTTTTGATGTGGTACTGGTGGACACTGCCGGCCGTATGCAGGACGACGAGCCACTGATGAGGGCCCTGGCCAAGCTGATCAAGTGCAACACGCCGGATCTCGTGCTGTTCGTCGGAGAAGCGCTGGTCGGCAACGAGGCCGTAGATCAGCTCAGTAAATTCAACACGGCTCTGGTGGATCACGGCGATGGTCGACTGCAGGTGATCGACGGCGTCCTGCTGACCAAATTCGACACCGTCGACGACAAGATGGGTGCCGCAGTGTCCATGGCCTACACCAGCCGCAAACCCATCATGTTCGTCGGTACCGGGCAGACGTACCGCGATCTGAAGAGCCTCAACGCGTCCTCCGTCGTCAAGGCACTGCTGCGGTAACTCCGGCCGCACGCTACCGTGCTCACTGCCCGCTACTACCGTGTTCACTGCCCGCTCCAGGGTAACGAGTCTGCTAACGACAATGTCCTTCCAATCATACATTTCACTTTGACTTGCCGTGTGTCTTGCCAATTGCCATGCTGGCATCATGAAACCCCTCATGCAGAACAAATTTTTAATTTCTAGATCGAAAAAACCTTATTTTAGAATCTAATCTGCCGCCCCACAGTGCAGAGCCCTCATGTAATTTATTGAGATCTTGCCTTTTAGTAGCCTTGAGTGTGTCCACCGCTGTTTGTTGTGTGCTGTGTGGGAGTTCTTCACTGGCTCGTTACTGACCTGGCTGCCTTGGCACGTCGGCCATTGTAGGCACGTCGGCCATTGTACTGAAAGTCGGTGTATTTTGGCCAGGGAATGCTGATGCGGCGGTGTCAGCTGACGGTATGCCTGGACGACTGTGCCGTTGCCGGTTTAGCCGTTGGAGCAAAATGACGAACTTGTAGGGGCACCACTCGGATACTGTCGCAAGCCGAGCCGCCAAAGTTTGACCAGATGGACGAGTAGCCAGTGTCAAAATTTAATATAAATCCATAATTTACAAAATAATAGCCCGTTAAGGGCCTTACTCTTGACTTGCTCAGATCATGTAGTTGTACACCACCCAGTACCCCGAACCCATTCTCTTAGTTGTGGAATCGGTACATAATTTAAAAATGCAATGCGACCGCTAGCAGTAGCACTGACTGTGCTTCTCTGGCATTTTTCTTCATGTTCACCATGGCAACAAAGGCAACAGCTGCTAGTAGTAGTACCGGTACCATACACTTTTTGTAATGTTAGCATACTAATGACAATGTAGTAATGATCCTGTTCCAGTGTTTGTTTGAAAATCCGAGTGTACGGTCGATCACGTCCACGCGAGTAGAAGAAAATAACCATGTCGATCTCGTTCAACTCTCGTCGCTCGGCATGTCTCAGTCGACGCGACTGCGTTGCTTCCAGCCAGCAGTTGGGCACCAAGGTCGGCCTGCAGATCCTGAAGGACGGGGGCAATGCGGCCGATGCCGCTGTGGCTGTAGCAGCCGCTCTGAACGTCACTGAACCCTGCAGCACAGGAATAGGCGGCGACTGCTTCTGTCTGTACTACGATGCGGCGAAGAAGCAGGTGTTCGGCCTGAATGGGAGGTGAGGAACACTGCCGTAGAACTTAGAAGGGACGGGTTCCCTGGTGTATGCATCAGGATACTAGTACGCTGTAACTAGTCATGTGGGCTCCAGCGCTAGCTACAATAGTGGCTATAGCGCAGTGGGAATATATCTCGAGCCAAGTAAAAATATTTTCTTGAAGGGGATTCCCCAAAGGAGTCCTTAAAGGGGAAGTTAAGGCTAAAATCAAAATTTCACCAGGTGTAGTCTTCGGGGTGCTGAGTCTAATGGTCTTGGTCCGAGGAAGCTGAGACGCTCCCTTCCTACTTCAATCCCAATCGAACTCGCGCACTTCCACCGAAACTGGGTGACTGCGCCCTACTAGATGGGGAGTTGTATGCAAAATGTCACTAAAAGCGCCATTTCGTTCTTATAAAAGCACGGATGACCGCGATTGGCCCATATGTTGTAGTCTTTTGGACGCTGAGTTGACTGGTTTCGGTCCGAAAAGGCTGCGATGCAGCGTTCGGCCCTTATTCCCAATCGAACATGGTTGAACAAGCGGTCACGTGCTCCTGCGTACACCAGTCACCGTGCCTGCAGGGCACAACTTACAGCCTGTTTGACCTTTTTTGGGTGCAGTCCTGTCACTCGAGTTGAACCTTGGTGTGAAAGTTGTCGCCTGCTGGCGCTGTGACCAGGTGACTTGGGCACGCAGGAGCACGTGACCGCTTGTTCAACCATGTTCGATTGGGAATAAAGGAGGAACGCTGCATCACAGCTTTCTCGGACCAAAACCAGTCGACTCAGCGTTCAAAAGACTACAACAGATGGGCTAATCGCGGTGACGGGTCATCCGTGCTTTTATAAGAATGAAATGGCGCTTTTAGTGACATTTTGCATACAAATCCCCATCTAGTAGGGCGCAGTCACCCAGTTTCAGTGGAAGTGCGCGAGTTCGATTGGGATTAAAGTAGGAAGGGAGCGTCTCAGCTTCCTCGGACCACAACCATTCGACTCAGCACCCCGAAGACTACAACTGGTGAAATTTAGATTTTAGCCTTAATTTAACTTCCCCTTTAATTCGATGATGTGGAGGTTTTGACTTTTGTGAATCATTCAAGGATAACTACGGCATATGCGGAAACTTTGCGCTAAATGACTGTTCATGATGAATGGTACGCAGTGGAAAAGCAGTACTCGTGTTGCCACTCAGCAGAGGTTATAATTATGATCATTGATCACAGTACTTTAATTGAGATGCATTGGCAAAGCCGTGGTGCAACGAAGTACTAGCTCAAGCGAAGCCGCCGAATCGTGCCGTATGCTAAGCTCTCATAAGCAAATTCGCTAGTTCGCCGCCATGACATCATGTCACATATGTAAAACAAACCAAACCAAAACGTGACCTAGCTCTGCATAATCACCTCGAATGATGACGTAAACATTCAACGTCTATAATAGAACGTGCCGACATGATCAGTGCAGATCCCAGTAACTTAGCCATACAGTCAACTTCGCTTATAACGACACTCGGCGGGGCATCAGAAAAGTGTCGTTATTCACAAAGTGTCATTATACCCGAAGTCTCATTATATGTATTACTGTTGGATGGGGCTTTGCTCTGGGCATGGAAATTCTGTCGTTATTCGCGAATTGTCGTTATATCCGCAGTCGTCATTAGCGAAGTTGACTGTACTCCGTAAGTGACCTTGATAATGAACTGGATCGGTACCGTGCGTGCTGGCCGATGTAGTACACAATCAGCTTGGGGTACCACGGGCGTAGGAACCGGTCCGGCAGGCCCGGCGGTCGCCGGACCAATAATTTTCGAATTTTTTTCTTCTTTTTTTTCTTTTTTTACATTTCAACCTTGTTGATGGCTTGTCGACTCTTGTACAGGTACCATGTTTTACATCGACAATGCGGTGTATCATCAGCATGCATATTCTTATTTCTCATATTATTATTCTGTAGCATTAAAATATGGCCTTTTAGGCCCAATTTTCAAAAAAAATCCCGCGGGAGGACCCCCGGACCCCCTCTCACAATTTCGCCGCACCAATATTAAACTGCTTCCTACGCCCCTGGGTACAAGTGATTTTTTGTGCCGTTCGATGGACTGATGCAAACACACAGTGCGCCAGGTACTGTAACGAAACCTGATCCATACGAGTAGTCGGAGTACTTCATTGGCTGGTGCTGCAGTATAACATATTGTGTGTGATGACACAATGCAGGAAGGTGCTAGCAAAGAATTGACTTGCACGTGTGTGTGTGTGTCTGTGTGTGTGTGTGTGTCTGTGTGTGTGTGTCTGTGTGTCTGTGTTTGTGTGAGCCTGGTGTATATGTGTCTGTGTGTGTGTGTCTGTGTGTGCGTGTGTGTGTGTCTGTGTGCGTGTGCGTGTGTGCATTTGTGATGTGTTTGTGTGGCTCCGTTTCGTGCGCCGCTCCAGTGGCCGCTCGGCTGAGAGCCTTAGCTTGGAGCGGCTGGAAAGCGAGGGCTATACGGCCAGCAATCCACTTCCGGCACGGCATGCGTACAACGCCACTGTTCCCGGTGCTGCTGCCGGCTGGGTTGACACTATTGAGAAGTTTGGTAGCGGCAAGGTAACCAAGGAAGCGTATACCCCCATGCCTCCCCTCCCAAGTGGATTTTTGTGTTCGGAGATAGAGAGCACGCTCTCCCATTTTCTGGGTATACATGCCTGGCCCCGTATGTTTATGTGATGTGTGTGTGTGGAGGGGGGGGGGGGGGGGGCATTCCCGGGATCTCGTCCCAATTTAGCTTAAAGGGATGTGCACGTCGTGTCTATTGGCTAAGTTTCTGCAAATCTGAGTAGCACAACTGAAGTCTGATCTGCAGGGTCCATTCGTACTTTTTTATTATTATTTTTTTTTTCAAGAACCACTTAAAAATGCCAAACATGAGTACATGTATCATTTCTGTCCTTGCAGCTCACCATGACGGACGTACTGCAGCCTGCTGTTGATCTGGCCGACGACGGTGTGCCCGTGGCTGCCATATGCGCCTTCCACTGGCAGCGCGGTGCCGATGTGCTGACGCAGGACCTGAAGGAGAATAACGGCGGCGACCTGCTGGTGGACGGGAAGGCGCCGCAAGAAGGTGACGTAGTCAAGATGCCATTCCTAGCCGACACGTTCAGAGTAAGCCGCACACGGTTTGGATTCACCGGTACAGGTGGAATCCTGATAATTCGAATATGGCTTTATTCGAACATACCGCTTAATTTGAAGTTTTTCCAGGACCGACTTCTATCAATACGATTCCCACCTAAACATTTCTGATAATTCGAACCTCGAACTGGATATGTCCGGTTAATTAGAAGTCCCACAGATTCCATTTACATAGAAAACATGTGGGATTTGTGCTGATAATTCGAAGTTAGCAAAGTGTAATTCGAAGTTCACTGTACACTGTGCTGGTCAGTTCAGTTTGCATGAGCAGGCTGTGCCGGTCAGTTCAGTATCCGTGAAATCTGTGTCTAAGGTCCATAGCGCAACTCTGCGTGACCATGAGAGCATTTTGACATACATATTGTGTTGTGGGTTCATGTTTGGATAATTAGAATGTCCGGATAATTAGAAGTTTTTTCCTGGCATTTTGAGGTTCGAATTATCAGGATTCCACCTGTACCCATTCCCAGGCACTGTAGACTCGCAGGGGCGTCACACACGGTGCGACCAGTACCACTTTTCGTCCGGGATGGTCCGCCCAGAGCGCATGTAGAGCGCTAAAACGTGCCCTGCTCGCCGAAAAATTCGATTTTTGTTCCCCCGGGCGACACCCCGCACCCCTAGTCATAGCACTCCCCACTGCCCTGTGAAACCCCGGGTAGATAATGCCGAATCATCACTCTCGGAGTAGTTTGTGCTGGCACACGGTATCATACTTCAACATGCAACCCAAAACAGTTCCCCACAGTGTGGGGAACTGTCACACAGTTTGGGGTGCATGTTGAAGTATGATACAGTAAGGCTATTTTCAGGTCTCAAGCAGCCAGGCTCAGAAAGTAGCTGAACATGATCATGTACCGATTAATTGTTGATTTACAGTACTGTACATATAGTAGCGAGTTGCAGTCGTTGATTATTGACGTATGGAATATCCAGTTTCAAAGGGCTTTTACCAAGTTATTTGTCTGTGCTTGCTTCTCTATTACAAACAGGCCATCCAAACACAGGGCAAGGCTGGATTCTACTCTGGCCGCATTGCTCAGGCCCTGATCAATGTCGTACAGGCGAATGGTGGAGCACTGACGATGGAGGACTTGGCAAATCATAGGACAACGTTTGAGGATCCGATTCACACCTCGTATCGGGGCATCGATGTGTGGGAGATAGCACCAAATGGTCAGGGTCTTACTGCTCTGATGGCCCTGAACATTCTCGAGAATTTCCAGATGAAAGGTATAGCTATGTTTTCCACTCTATTGTCCTTCTGCCAACTGTCCGTGTACATTCTGTATTGGTCAAGCTGGTGTATCTCAAGTTTCCTGGCATAGATTCATGCATGACAAATTGACAATACATGTACAGTCAGACCTTGCATGACAATCCGGTCCTCTTTTATCCGGATCCCTCGCCATCCGAAGAAAATAGCTGGTTACAGATTTACAGCATGCATGTTCGGTTATCCGGTTCCCTCGCCTATCCAGGCTGGATATTTTTTCGGGGAAAACGGATGTTAAGCGAGGTTTGACTGTAGAACCAAGTGAAAATATAACATCAGAATTGTTATACCACCTACATGTGCATTCAAAAGGTTATTGAGCCCCACTTTTTAGTTAATGCTATGCTCCACTGATCCTTCCCCCCCCCCCCCCCCCCCCCCGTCTGCATAGAAATGGGCCACAACTCCGTTCAGTACATACACACGCTGATCGAAGCGCTGCGCCTGAGCTTCGCCGACACCTTGTGGTACGTCGCCGATCCGGCCAAGCAGAAGGTACCCGTTCAGGAGCTCCTGTCCAAGACATACGCAAGGGAGAAGTCGTTGACGATCTCGGCAGAAAAGTGAGTGCAACTGTGGTTGGCCTGACTGAATCTCGTTTTAAACAACTAAACAGAGTAATATGTATTGCCTGGCTGCTAGTGATCAGGTGGACATTGTGGAATGAGCCCATTGCGCAATGACGTAATTTGTACCGCGAACACCCCACACGGCCACCTGGGCTTGGTCGTCTGGGGTCTTGAATCGTGCATCCCTGAAGGACCCTGATCCCAGTGTACTCACATGCATTACTCGTGCATTCCATGTTTGGCAATGCGCAATGGGCTTATAGATCAAGCCCTGACTCTACTGTGTACTGTAAACCGTGAATGGTCTAATTTCTGCGAAATTCGCGACCGCGTGGAAATCGCGAAATTTAGACAGCGCGAAAAGGAGATCCATGAAAGGTTTAGCAAGAATGCCACAGTACTACATAGTAGCACATTCTGCAATCGCAAAATTAAAACCTCGCAAACCTGTCCGGATTCTGAAAACGCGAACTAAAAACGCCGCGAAAATTTCACGCTTTACAGTATGTACATTGTACTCAATCTGCGGACAACATGCATGTTCAGTTCAGTTCAGTTTGTTTATTTACGGATTCTCCAGAGGTAAATGGATACCTATCATGGGAGTCTCACCAAACCAATAAAATAATGAATATAAAATTATGCCACATGTACCGCCATTGTACGTGACATGTAGATGTATACTTGGCCAGCTGATTGCACTAGAATTGGTCTACTCGAAATCGTGATCCATGAGACTGCTTGTTGTCATGAACACGAACACCCCATTGGCTTTTCTTTACCTGTGCAGAGCACTGGCGGACTGCAAGCGTGGGTCTCCTGCTAACAGCAGTGATACCGTCGTGTTCAGCGTGGTGGACAGCGCAGGAAATGCGTGTTGCTTCATCAACAGCAACTACATGGGCTTTGGCACGGGTCTGGTGCCCAAAGACTGCGGGTTCTCCCTTCAGGTTAGTGCGATGGACAGGCTAAGTATCTCTGGGCTTCCTTACAGGGCGGGGCTTTTGTACTAACACTTTCGATTAGCAGCAACTGTGCTACAGCGGTTTATGGTAAGTGTTCGCCAGCTTAGTGGCTTACTGCGGCATCGGGCTGGGCAGTTTCCTTCCTTTGATACCTGCAGCCGATGCGCATTGTGTGTGCATGGACGAGTACTGAATCATTTTTACATTGAGTCTTATTCCAGGCCTGAGCGTCACTAGGTGACTAAAAAAAATAAAAATAGTAGTGATGGTCTCTGCTGGAATGACAGCTACGCCATAGCTCAGTGGTTAGATCATCGCTCGCCTCAAGCGAAGGTCCCTGTTTGGAGTGTTCAAGTTCTGCTGTTTGTGTGTTAACCCTGATCACGTTTTTTCTCAGAACCGCGGTGCCAATTTCTCCCTTGATCCGTCGCATCCGAATCGCCTCGAAGGCGGCAAGCGTCCCTATCACACAATCATTCCGGGCATGGCAACGCACATGGGCTCTGGCGAGCTGTACGCCTGCTTCGGAGTGATGGGCGGCTTCATGCAACCGCAAGGACACGTGCAGGTCAGTGAGATGCTGGGGAAGCTGAGCAGTCCTGTAATTGTTGTCATGACCTGTACCAACAGTCTATATACCCCCCCCCCCCTCCCCCCCCCCCCTCCCCCCCAAGAGTGTACAACTACAGCCTATGGGGTCTGCGACAGCCGAGTTTTGCATCACCTGACAAGGCCATGCGTGAGGCTGCCCTCGCCCTGTCCTCATAGCAGGTTGATGATCAACCATGTGACTGGTTGCGAATAAACACGGGCTGCTAAAAGCAATACAGGGTGCTAACTCGCTAATCAGTATACAATATATGTGGCTAATCAATACCGGTCACTTTCAGAAACAAGAGGGTGGTTTATGCTGGAATACATCAGAAAAGAGTCTTATATGGCGGGTTCAATGAACGGCCAAGAAGTTTGGATTGCGGCAATACGATTTCGTTTTAAAACCACTGCTGTACTCGCACACACAACCACACTTACACGCACACTCAGGTCCTACTAAACATGATCGACTACGGCATGGACCCACAGGCAGCTCTGGACGCTCCTCGGATCTGCATCGGTTCAGGCTACGGCTTCACAACGGAGTCGGACGTGGCCATGGAGGACGGCATTGACGAGGCTACGTGCCAGCAGCTGAAGGCCATGGGGCACAATATAGCAGGACCGGTGTGCGGTCACGCTCGCGCGCTCTTCGGGCGCGGCCAGATCATCGCGCCGCGACTAGCTGCGTCCGGCGAGCGCGTGTGGTGGGCCGGATCCGACGGCCGTGCTGACGGCATGGCCCTGGGTAACTAAGCAACACTTAACCAGTGTATAGTACACATACCGTGTTGCATCATCTCGAGTCGACAACATTCTGTATAGTTACCTATCATTGCCAACTCAACTATCTGAGCATGATTGGCTAAGGCGGCCTCTTTTATAAATTGTAAATACAGACAACCAGAGTGCCTCGCCGTGGTTACCGTGACGTTTACGAGTCAACCCACATGCTGGTGGCATCATGCTATTTGCAAATACTGTACGAAAACGGAGTACAGAATTTCATAGTATTCATTCCCGATTATTTCAGAGCAATTTAGGCACACGGAAACATTTGAATCAGTCTGCGATTTTTGCTCTGTGACTGCGGTGGATGAATGCATTCATATTATTCCTATCCGTGTTGATATTTTACAGAACCGCGAATTTTGAAACTGTATCTTATTATTCTATTTTCCAATCCTGGATACTGTAGGCCGATGATTTGTTTGCCTGCTGGCGTGTGTGAGCCCAACACCAGGAATGGGTGTCTGACATGGTCGCTGAGGGTATTATAGGCTATATAACTTTGATATTTACTTTCTTTTGTAATTGTCCTCTTCCTCTGGTGTGTGGGCTTTACTGCATATAGCCATCAGTATGCCCAGTATCTGAAATGGGCACTCGATCAGCCCATCATATCTGATGTTTATATACATGCACTGGCAGCAGTGCCGGGCGCCGAAGAACGGAGCGCCGAGGAACGAACAGCCTAGAATTTCACCGAGCACAGCATACCAATGTATAGACAGAGACTCAACTGTGCATAGACTGTAGTACATGAAAATAAGAACAGTCTAGGCTACGAGGCTGACCCCCCAGTTCTTCGGTGACTGACAGTACTGTACCCTTCAAGGTTGCCCATGCTGTCGGACCCTGCCTCCCAATTCGTATAGATTGAAGACAACTCCACCTGAGCTGAATGGTTCGCATTAGAGGTTACCCTGGTTACTTTGTAGCTACTAACACTCAGGCTGAGGCTGAGCACTTTTCATACCATGGCATGCAGGCATTTCGGGACCGCCACCGCAGTTTTCGACTGGTGCGGTCATACCATAGTTTTCACAATCGAATTATTATACCCTCCGTATGGCATGCCACCATGTGGGTACACTCAACCTCAGCAATACACATGAGTTGGTGTCCAATAGCAGTTAAGTTGGTGCGGTGGTGACCTGACCAACCGGACCGGCTCTGACGGGCCTGCAGTGTGATCGGCGTTCCATTACTAGTCGCTACCCATAATATACAGCGAAACCTGTCTAAGAATTACCGCTCAAGGGACCTTATAAGTGTGGTCTCTGTAACCAGGTGGTCTCCTTATCCAGGGCCATCAAGTTGACTGGAAATAGCATCCCTTGGTCCTGGCTGCGGTGCTCGTCTGGGACAGGTGGTCGCCTTGACAGGTTTTAATGTACCACTATAACAACACAGGGGCGTTGGAAGGTAATTTAGTGTGGTACGGTCAGCCATCTGAAGTACAATTTACTCGTGGGGAAGGGATGGCTGAGCTGAAATTTTTTGGGAAATTAGAGCCCAAATCAGTGCATTTTATTGATTCACAGGGTACTTGGGTCAAATAGTGGTACGGTCAATACCGTAGTGACCGTACCGTGTCCGACGCCCCTGCATCATTCCCGGATGATTATAGACTCAGTGTTCAACTACAAATTTTGTAAGCACTGGAAGAGACGGTAGATCACAGAAGGGCCAGTTTTTTTTGCGGTTTTCGTATATAGCCAGGGTGTGATACAATACGCCCTACAATACACTGTACTTCAACTATACACATACCGGTACATACAGCACATGAAGTACAATGTATACTGTATTTATTTATTTATTTATTTATTTCTGCACCTCGTGGCATGTCAAGACCGTGAGCCAATTAAATTGAGGAGAGGGTGAGACCAACCACGGAAGAAGAGAAAAAAGAAAATGAAGAGCACGCACACAAAGTGGGAAGGGATTAGCAACTTACAAAGCAATGGGATGCTCAGCGAGCTATGCAGCGGAAGTGGGGACTGTGACTTTGTTTACTGGGAGATACTGAAGTGCTGTCTGACGAGGGTACGGAATTTGGGCATATCTGGAGCTTGTCTAACACTGGGAGGCAGTTGGAGCCACGTGGAGTAGGAGGAAAAGAAAGGGGAATTGACGAATAGGGTAGACCTAGCTAGGGGGAGACGAACGCAGCTTCGGGTGGTGCCACCTGAATCGAACCAATTAAGGGACTGTAAATGAGCAGGGTGCTGGTCAAGAAAAATTGAATGTGCCAGGGTGCACTTGGAAGCATCAAGGTAATGTTGCAGAGTGGTAGTGGATGCAGCAGCATACAAGTCTAGATTTGGGATACATGTATAACGATCAGTGCGGAATATGATGCGCAGTATACGGCGATGGAGAACTTCTAATTTACCTATGTGGGTTTTGTTAATGGTGGACCAGGCAGGGAAGCCGTACGTGAAGAGGGGAAGAATGTATGATTTATAAAAATTAATCCGGCAATTTTGGGGCAAATGGGACAACTTGAGTATCACGTGTATAGGCAGCTTCATTGGATGATCATGGATCATGCTGCTGTTGTAATTATGTAGCTGGTACCCTCCTACATGTTCCACCCGCGTGTACTGATTCAGTCACAGCCACACCTTGGAAAGTCACAGTGACAATCCGCATGAACTAAGCGGCCATGATTTAGCACTGAGGCTATTACTAAACACCTTGGCAGTTGTGTAAGTTTTTTTCAGCAATGCCAATGAGAGTGAGCACCAGGATCAAGGCTACAACTACTATACAACAGCAAGCGGTAAGGCAGTAAGTTCTGCTACAATGTACTTCACATTCCAATTCAGTCAGTTGGGTGGGGGATCATCATGGAAGAAGGGATCATGACCAGGCAGTCACTGACAGTCAGTCACAGTGCTGCAGCGCATGCAGTGTCTTATCGTGTAGCTACCAAAATACCATGCCTATGGATTGTACGTATACCTGCTAATACTAATAGTAATACAGCCAGGCTGGTCGGAAGTGAACACAGGCGGCGGTGCTTCTTCGCCTGCTCAGCTGCTATGGACTCTTGCCACTACAACTATTACGTCTTACAAGTACAAAGTCATGTACGTGTGTGTGTGACAATAGCATATCGCGCTTCTTAGGATATAAATAATTATTATCCTGCTATCATCATGATCATACCCCAGTAAATATCATTTCCAATCCCGGCCCTCTTGATATGAGCGCTTCGAGCTCAGCAGCTGCGCTGCCAGCTTCATGCAAATGATGTTCGCTGATGACCGCTGCAGGGGCTGCTTATGGAGACCTAGAGTTGTCTATCAAGTATCATCTCCTATCCTTACCACAGCGCTTCCCATCCTGACCCGACAGCCGTGACCGTGGAGACGAATGTTGCATTATCTTTATTCACCCGCTTGTTGCCGCTGCTAATGATGACATGGACACCCAAGCTCCACATCGAGTGATCATCGGCAATCTCCTTCTCCCCTGTGAGAAAAAAATTCAAACTCAGCAGCAATCGCTTGGCTGTCTATGTACCGGTCCTGTCCAAGAAACGTGGCAGACGGAAGGAACTGACGGTGCTCTTGCTATGGGGAGATTCAAGAAGCCGATTGCCCGATCGATCACACTCGCACGCAGCGCAGGATGAGTGGTATGGACGTCGTTGAGCTGGATTCGACGAAGTAAACCATGGCAAAAACGGTCGAAGCCTAGCGCCTGCGAAGGCCATCAAAACAAACGAAGGTGCGACTCGGTCGTATCAGGTCGTTTCCAAAAACAGGCAAGCTGCTGCGGCCGCCACCTGCGAAGCGAAGTAGCGTCCTCAAGTAAGTCGTAATCATACAACTCCTGAAACCTTCAAGTAAGAAATAGTTGCCAGGGAAACAAGAAAATGGCGCTGCTACTGCACTGCCATGCACGCGGAGGCGCGCGCGTGCAGGACGAAAATTTAAAAGCGCCACACGTATACCATGGTATACGCGTACACGAAAAAGCGAAAATTAAAAGCAAAAAAGGACAGTACCAGCTCGTACAGGCAAAAAAGAACTGTCATGCTTTGCGCGCAGTGCAGTTCGCACATGTCGCACTACACCGCGTACCGGTACGGTACGCGGTGTGCGTTGGCCGTGGCTTGGCGACGTTGGCGTTCGCGTACGTTCATGCATTCTCGATGTCTTCGTCATCCGAAAACTGAAAAGGCTTTGTTGGATGTTGTGTATGATCGTGAACTTGAAGTGGGCACAGCATTTCTGGTTCTTGTTCACCAAATACCAATAGTTGACCTGCAGCCACTGTACAAAGGCTGTTTATCCCTTGTGGGGATGTAGGTCTACTTGCCAGCCCCAACAGCTGCGTCGGAACAGGGCTGTATTTCGCATCTCCACCGTGCCAGCCTACGGCTGACCCACTTCGTCTGGATTTGCTCGGATCTGGCGTACGGCATGCGCCTGTGGCGTTTTCGTCGTTGTTCGACGATATTGTTTGGCCTAGCAATAGCGTGGCTGGTGTGTGGAGCGGGGTACTTCTTGTACCTCAGTGTTCCGAAGTCCCTGTCCAGCGCTGGAGGTGATGCTCCGGAGGTAGCAGGTGCCAATGGGATCCAGGGAAATGTGAGAGCTGACTTACGTGGTGACGTAGGACAACAGGCCGGAGATCGTGCAGCTGTGGAGAACGATGCTGTCCGCGACGTGAGGCGGAATGTGGAAGCGGCGAACAATTTAGAGCCGGACGAGAATGCAAAGAGTGAACTAGTGGGCGAGCAGGACTATAGTAATGTAGTACTGGATGCCCAGAAGAAGCAGAGTGGTTACGATGGCTACGGCTTTAACGAGGCGCTGAGCGAAGCAATCCCGGTCAGACGCGCCGTACCCGACTTCAGGCATAACCTGTAAGTAAGCGCTCGCACGCACGCACGCGCGGCCATGTTCAACGCGCTGCTGCACCGCGCTTTCACAGTCCCGCTCATTGCACGCCTGGGCACTTTTGGGGAATGTCATGAACAAAATCAAGAGTGCATGAACATCAGAGTGTGCAGTTTCTGCATGTGGGTCGCGGCGATTTTTCCGGATTACCGGTGCATCATAATTGATGCAGATACGGTGTGAGCGGTTGGTAGTGCCGTAGGGCAGTCGAATGAACTGGCAAGAACAATGTAATCCAGGAAATTCGCCGTGACGGCAACCGATTCGAGCTGCGCTGTCTGGTTTTCGCACACTCTTTTGATAAAAACAAAGAAGTGAACACACAATTTGAAAATGTGCAGTACATAAGCACAGTACGCTCGGCGTTCCGTAGGATTCAGTCACTGCGGAAAATAAACGGTGCACTTTAATACTTGGTTATTTGAAACCACCTTTCATACGGAGCTGAAGTCCATGCAGCCACAATTTAGAGGCTGCGTCTGAACTCGAAGGAATCAAGCGAAGACGGTTGTGCTGGTACGCGAGATTTTGGTCTTGAGTACATGGGCATAGTGCGTGATGTAAGCAAGTCACAGTCATAGTGAAGGCAGCATGCCGCCATGCATGGACCCTTTAGGAAATGTAGGTTTGCTGCGTAGTTACCGCCGAGAACCACACAGGCTGGCGATGCGGACGCAGCCAGGGGCCTCTCTGGCTCCGCTCCTGGCGCGGCACGGCATGCATGCAGCTTGAGTCTGCTTGGCGGACCATATGAATTTCGCTTTTGGGTGGTGAAAGCCGGGTGCAAGGCAGGCCAGGCCCTGCGAACTGTGTAATGCACACATGCTGCAGGCATGTAACACGTGCTTGTAAGCCTGTCGTCACAGAATAACGCGGACCAATCCCTAGAATTATGCGCTCGAAAACAGGACGTGCAGCAATTCTGCAGGCTGTACTGTAAACCGTCACGAACCGTGTACATACATTGCACATTGTGCAGTTAATCCGTACTCAGTTTACCTTCGAGCAGACATGAGCTCCACACAAAACCTGCTAAGTGTGACCTTAGGGGTCGTCGCAAAAGTTTTTTTGTCGTCCCTGAAACGAACATGATTCATTTGGGGGGGAGGGGGTGCGAGCCAAAATCGCAAGTCGACCGACACTGTACATATGACATGTACATGCATGCGATTTTCGTCGTCCAGCATAGCAAGCTGTGTTCGTTTCAGAGGGAGGGGAGGGGGTCCAAGTACGAAATGAACGATGTTCGTTTCAGGGACGACAGAAAACTTTTGCGACGACCCCTTAGTACACTTAAGTTTCTCACACCGTACAAACTTCGTTGCACTCTACCATACGGTTTTCCTTTCCCTGGCTGTAAAATCAAGGTGGGGGCGCTCTCGCGGTACTTTACGGTACTATTTTCTTGTGCATTCTCATGGATCCTGCGGTTTTTATGCAAAATCCTGGAAACCGCAGATGAAAGCCAAAATTGCGCATCCGCGTGGGAATCATGTTATCCAAATCCGATGGATCCGGATCCAACTAATCAATCATTGCAAGTCGAGTGGATCTGGTTCAGGATTCGACCAAACGTTCGCGGCCTAAGGATAGAGTTGGAAAATCCGCAGACGCTGGCACTTCATTCTTGTCAGGTGACTGGCTGTATTGTCCGATTGTAATCAGTA
>NC_088650.1:8344250-8456750 GCF_964019385.1 Sycon ciliatum | reverse complement strand
AAGTGTATGGCCGTTGGCTCTCTGCTGATGTTGTGTCGTATGCCTTCTCTCTTGCTGTTGTTTGCAATACGTGTAGATTATGGTTGGCACGTTCAGCTGGGACCTGATCTTCCGCTGGGTGGCAATCCCGGACAAAGAGAAGAAGCGGCGGAAGAGTTTCATCGACGAACTGAGGTGTGTTGTTGTGGAATTCAACTGCCCCCGCCTCCCAATGAACTGACCTGGTGTTGGTGCTTGCATGGACTTATCGCGATCTGCTCTTCATAACATGTCTCTTTTCCTTTGTTTGTAGATCGCCGACCATGGCAGGTGGTTTATTCGCCATTGACCGGTCGTATTTCTATGAGATTGGTTCGTACGATGAGGAGATGGAAGTCTGGGGAGGAGAGAACTTGGAAATGTCCTTTAGGGTGAGTTATGATAATAGGGTTTATCTGTTTGCGGGTATTTTCTCAGTCTTTGCGTGCACGTGTATACATTAGTGCCAGGTTGTCACAATGTGTGCCCGTGCCAAGTCATTCGGAGTCTTTGTGTGCGGTTGGGGGTCTGAACTTGTGTGCTTTCTCCTGCCTTACGTCTGTTTTCCACATGTGTGTGTGTGTGCGCGCGCGCGTGCGTGCGTGTTTGGTACATGCACATGGTGTGTGCGCCTGCATGTATGCAATCGTGTACATGTATGTGTTGTTGGTGCTGCTGCTGGCTGCGTTGTTGCTGCTTTCCGTGCGCCTGCAGATTTGGCAGTGTGGCGGTACACTGGAGATCATGCCCTGCTCTCACGTTGGGCACATCTTCCGCAAGCGCTCGCCTTACTCTTTCCCTGGTGGTGTTGATCGTGTGGTAACCAAGAACACTGTCCGCATGGCCGAGGTAAGGAAGAACTTTCCGTATGCATCTGATGGCTCCGCAGTACAGCCTGGATCACAATCAGTGTAACTCAACGTCAAAAAAAAACTTTTTTTATTGAGAGGAGTGACGGCGTTGGATCGAACTTTCTACGTTACACTGTACGCCTGACAGCAGCAGGAGCAGGAGTGTGAACGTTAGGCTGAGAGTTGCTAGGTGTCTTGTCTTCCCCAATGATCCACGTGATTAGGTTGAACTTTGGCCAACTAGAAATCCATATCTTTTTCTTCATCTTTGAAAAGCCAAGAACTGTGCAAAACAAATTGATATCTGCCCCAGTGTCGATCAATGTTGAGCTTTGCCATTACTGCGTTGTTGCTACAGTCAGACCTCGAACGGCACACATCCGTTTTCCACAAAAAAATATCCGGATAGGCGAGGGAACCGGATATCCGAACACCGGCTATTTTGGATGTACAGTCCGTATGCTGTAAATCTGTACCCAGCTATTTTCTTCCGGATGGCGAGGAACCCGGATAAAAGAGGACCGGATAAGCGAGGCCTGACTGTACTCGTGTTACTTGTGCGAGACTGGAGGACTTCCTCCTAGCTATTTTCCCTTGCATGCCGAATCGATCTTACTTGTGTTGGTGGTGTGGGTTGTGTTCTTGTGACTGGCTGCTAAGGTCTGGATGGACGACTACAAGGAACTCTACTACAAACGTCGGCCTGACGCACGTGGTCGTGACGTTGGCTCACTGACCAAGCGCAAGGAGCTGCGTGAGCGTCTCAAGTGCAAACCGTTCCAGTGGTACATCGACAACATCTTCCCCGAGCTCTACATCCCGGGCAAGAGGTCGCTAGCGCTGGGAGTGGTACGTCTTGACGTGCAGCAGTGGTCTGTGTGTGCGTGCGTGTGGGTGTATGTGTACGGGGGGGGGGTGCGGGTGTGTATGCGCGAGTTGCCAACCTATCAGATGGCTGCCTTCTTGCCGAATCGCTTTAAAGTTGGGCACCGTAATCTCTAATCGGGTGTGCAGCTAGTTTATAGCTGTCATAGCTGACATTGTTAGCCTGTCTATTGCCCCATGGCTCCCAGGGATACGTTCGCGCCAAAATATGAGTACATGTGACTGAATCTCCATGGCAGCATCACGCACGGGATGAATCCTGCCGTCATGTAAATCGCCTCTTACGGGGCTGCTCAATATAGTATTTCCTATTTCATTTCACGGTGCCAGTGCATCGTCTTCCTATTTGGAGTAGATTATACCTGTTGCTAATTCAGCCTATGTGCAGATTCACTCTGATTAGCAACACACGTCACCTGTTTCTGGCAACGAGCCATTGCGCGCGCCTGTGTGTGTGTGTGTGTGTGTGTGTGTGTTGTGGTAATGGATGGGAGCTGTAATTGCGAGTCTGGGCCCGATACTAGTCTGTGTCGTATGTGCCACTCTAACGACGTCTCCCTCCTCGTGCTCATGCTTGGTGTGCTGTGCTCTCTGTCAGGTGCGCAATCCGAAGAGTGACCTGTGCTTGACGAGTAACGGCGGTCTCTCCGATAACTCCGCCATCGTTCTTGGCAAGTGCAACCCACAGGAGATCAGCCAGGTGAGTGCTGCTGGCCTAGCGTCTTCGCTTTCCCCGTTTTTTTATTTTTTTATTTATATTTGACTATCAACACAGCCCTACTGGAACACATGTGGAGAACAAAAAGAAACAAGGAAAGGACAAAACGTGGGAGGGGGGGTGTAGGGACGACGTGCCGAATTAGTTCCAACATACCTGCATGAATTTTCGTTTTTTTCCTCTTGTATAAATGAGCCCATTGCGCATTGCCAGGTATGGAACGTATGAGCCGTGCATGTGAGTACGCTAGGATGAGCAATGCCAGTGCATTGCTCATCCAACACCCCACCCGGCACCCGACCATGGCCAGGTGGCTGTGTGGGGGACAGCCAGTGGTACACGCTAGGTCATTGCGTATTGTCCTAATGAGTTTATCACACTTTATGAGTAGCTTCTGCGTTTGACAATGTACATGTACTGTAAATAATTATACAAATTTTTGGCAGCTATTTAATTTCGGCTATATTCGGCACCGACCCAAAACGCCTAAATTAAAACACCAATGAAATTTTTCACAGCACCTGTCGCACTATACCATGCCCTCTACCCCACACCGAAATGTCAAAAATCGTGAAGTGCCGAAATTTTGTATATTTACAGTACTGGTAACCACACTGAAACACATCTCCTTGCAATGGTGCACATCTCCATTCATCTCCGCACAAGGCAGCATTTTAGTGGCGTATGATCTTTAGCTTGCTATTTCTTTGTCACAAGACAGTGCTCAATATGTTTCACATCAATGTAAGACTAAGTCCACCGCACTGTGCACGAATGTCGCATTCTTTTTGTTTCGTTCTTACCATGAAATGAACAGTCTGTCTCCACTCTTTCTTCTCGTGTTGTACTGGCAGAGCTTTGACTACACTCTGAAGAAGGAGCTTCGTTATGATGAGTACTGTGTGGACGCATCGCAACGCACTCCCAACTCCCCAGTTGTCTTCTTCCCGTGCCACGGCCTGGCCGGCAATCAAGAATGGGAACACCGACCGGTAAGACGAGAAGATTAAGAGAGCGCCCGTTGTCGCCGCTGTATGTACTGTCGCCAGGAATTGCTGTGTGACACAGGGTGTGGGTGTGTGTGTGTGTAGGTGTGGGTAGGTGGGTGTCGGTGTGTGGGTGTGTATGTGTTTGTATGTGTTTGCGTGTGTGTGGGTGGAGCATAGTTTTCTACTGTGTGTTCACGTGCACGCACAGTGCTGCTCAATGAACTCCCGTTGTGTAAGTCGAGGGTTGCACAGCGCCCGGCGTGACATTGACTCGCTTGATTGGATGCCATTGAGCAGCACTGCACCACTGACTGGTCTACTATGCACTGCATCGTTCTGCAGAAACCGAAAAAGATTGTGAACCGTGTGTCCGCGGTCGCAGGTATCTCATGTCACGTCGGAAGAAGTGGTATCGTGCATCTGCCCCTATTGTGCAATATGACCAACTGCGACTGTTTTTTTTGTGACGACTTTGGCTGCCGTGTCAAGTATGACCACTGCCTACGTTGTAAGCGGCTTTGACTGTGTTGTTGTTGTTGGCTGCAGGACGGTACGTTGTATCATGCATCTACTCAACAATGTATGGACCGTGGCTCAGCTAGCTTTGGTGGTAAAGTAGTCATGAACGACTGCAACAGCGAAGAGCCGTCGCAGATCTGGTCACTCACTCTCGTCGAGCAGAAGGCCGCAGCCTAGCCGGGATTACCAGCGGTGCGCGGGCGGCCGCCAACGCCACCTTGCTTGGTCAGCGCACACTCTACTGCTGCCAGCATGGAGCACTGCTCAACTCGCATGAACCGTAGTAGTGTGTTGCGACGCGCACACACACACACCGTCTCTGAATCTGCCGTCTGGCCGCTTACTCGTGTGCCAGTGTGCCTTGTATTGACATGATGACGTCACAGTTCCAGGAGCAACAGCAGTTTGAATCCACCTCGCCAGTCTCCATTCTATATTTAAGCCAACCGGTCCACGCCGTCCCCCGGTCCCACGACGTCCGTGGCCCATGCACAGCACTGGATTCCACTGCTTGCTTTCGGTGTTCCCGTGCTGCGCGCTACGTCCTACTGGTGCCAGCCTGTGCTCTCATCCATTCCGTTTAGTCCACCAATGTCCTATCATCGAGCCTGCGTCCGTCCTGTCCTGTCCGACATGTCCTATAGGGATGCCCCGAACATACCATGTACATAATAATCACTAGGGCGTAGAACGTTTTTTTTTTAATGCTGGCAATGCATGCATCTTTGCCCGTGATACACCTGAGCTGAGCTGATTTTGGCAACTATTTCTATCACTTTCGGATCCGCCAGCACCCAGGCGTTGAGGCAGATGTAGCGCCGCTCCCCTCAAGAGGTACGCTGCCCGATTGGGCAGGCAAGCGCAACCCGCCATGGTTCTGTGGATGCACCGATTGCTAAGTCTCCACTTTCTATTCTCTAGTCTTACGGCGGTAAGGTCTTTTCTGCTCGTTCGGCAGACAGCGTACCACTGTTCCGCTCGCTCCAGAAGGCATTACCTCTTGCGGTTCCGTTTCTAAATATGTTTGTTTATCATGATAAACCACCACTGAGAATAATGTCGCTGAGGCAGTATAAGTCCATGCACTACATACATTGTACATTGTACTTCCAGTACAGTCAAAATCATAGCCCTCTGTTTGCTTGTGTTGCGAGTCTCAAGGAGTGTATTATGTTGATTGTTCATGTATGTGCAGAACAGCCCCGCTCGGAGCAGTGTAGGGCTCTCGGGTTAGAATGAACGCCGATAGCACCAGTGCGGTTCGTTTCGGAGACTTGTACCGGTAATGCCCAGGCTGACTACCCACTTTACCCACATACCAAACATGCATGATACCAGAAAAACTACCAAATTCTGCCAACCGTTCTGCCGACATTTATCCGCCAAGGGCTGTACCACACAAGGGTATGCTCCTCTCATCCATTACATCAAGAGATTATCATAACCCTGTGGGCGTGGGTGCTACAATACTCTTGATGACATAGCTATCATATTGTACCTAAAAAAAAGTCCTTACCCAACCACATGTACATGTATGCCTATGGTCAGGGTGACACCAAGGCAAGAGTATTGTAATAATAAGCTTTGGTCTGTTGGGAGCAGGGAGTCGTAAAATGGTTGGGAGCTTATACCGTATTATCTCTAATATAAGCACAGTCTCCAATAATAGCACGTCTCCAATAATAGAACACCTTGGGGCGGCATTCAAAAAAATAAAGTGCTCAGTCTCCATTATAATTTATAAGCACACTGTGTAAATTCATTATCTGTACCGGCGAAAAAACCCTGAAATGTGCGCGTCATACATGAATTTGGCATGGCAACTTGCCTCTGAAATGAGGTTGAAATAATAATGGAACAGTCTCCAATAAAGGAACGTCTCCATTAATAGCACGGGGGCGGAGGTACATTGAAAAAATAAAGGACTGTGCTTATATTAGAGATAATACGGTAAGTAACAGTTATAGTTATGCACTCCAGTCTCTTGCCATCTTGGTGACCATGTGACTTGTGCGCTCTTTCCAAACATGCCTAGCTCCTCTGTGAACCATGGTAAACCAGGTGTACTACATGACCATGATGACCAGATGGCTAGTCCTGTCGGTCTTGACTGAGTCTATGCAGTGTGTAGTCACTACTACCACATACTTACTACTTAGTACAGACACACTGGTGCTACGGCCCGTTGCCATCCTCAGTTGTTGTCCTGACAACGCACTAGTTTGCCAGCGATACAACAAGGAGTATTACTATTAGTTAGTTATGCGGTCACCACACACACACTGCCGCATGCCGTCTCTGCAGACTAGACTCCGAGTCCGGGCCGAGTGCACAGAGTTTTCACGGTCATCATGCCTTTATCATTGTTTATGCCGGTTCACAGAGCGGCCCACACGGCCACAGACGCCAATCAACAGCACTGTCTGCTGCACAGACTCAGTAGTAGAGAGGGCAGTGAGGGGATTCATGATGATGACTCGGCTGTGTTGCCCGGGCCATGCTGACTGTTGACAAGACATCCCCGGCTACATTCTTCCACACCCCCAGTCCCAGATCGATGAGATGACCGTTGACGGCACTTATCACTTTGTAATTGTGCGCAATTATAGAGTTACCCGGGTGGTAGTTACTAACAGTTGGAGTAAAATCCACCCGCAGAGCGTTCTGCACTTTTGGGGAAGCCTTGCAGGCTGCTGCTCAACTCATGTAGCTACTCGCTTTCTGCACTCCATTCGAAATCAAGTTAGTTGCCAGACTTTAGCCATAGGCAGGACGAAAAACCGCCCAGTACAGTGCAGTAGCGTGTTTGTCACCAAATTATTGCAAAGACACAACAGTCAGCAGTTGCAGCATTCCTACTACTAAAATAATGTACTAGTACTAGCTAGTCCTGTGTACAACGATAACGTTACAAGCAGATCAATTATTTTCTCCGGATCATTGCGTGTTGCCGTTCAGAGCGCCGGCTAGTAATAGTATCGATGCGGCAGGCCTAACCCCATTGCCAGGTGTATCGTGGCCACCAGTTACCAGCACGGAGCAATGTCGCTGCCGGCTGCCAGCGCCAAGCGCTCGACGGGCAAGCGAGAAGCTGGCGCGTCGCGGACGTGCACAGCGACGCAGCGCCGACTAGCACCACTGGACATGACTTATCGTGAAATTCAGCGGCTTGAGCGTAAGTAAAAAGTGATTATGGTGGAATAAATTTATCACTGGTATTCTGGTATTGGTACAGTGCTAGCTGGCAACTGAAATCCGACTCCTTAGCGGTGCGTCCGCATATATACTAGTACTAGTAGCGGTCTCTGTTTCGTAGCTTTACCATCCCGTGTAGGGTCTCACGGGTCGGATTTCAGTTGCCAGCACTGTACTAAAGTAACAGGCAGTACAGTGTAGCCATCATCATAACTATCAGGCATCACTCTGCAGTGTCTGCACTATTATACTTATAGACAGTGTGGATCTACCCTCCAGGCTTGTGTCCCTCGTCCCTCACACACAAACTGTCGAAGGGATTGAGCCTGATGCAGAACGAAGTCAGGGTAAGAGGGAGGGAGGGGGGGGGGGGGGGGGCTGCATGTACATGTACGGTACTGTTCAATGAAATCCAGTCGCGCCGCTCAAGTACGTGCCGGGCCGTTGCACAGCCCTAGACCTGTGAACACTGGGCTGGTAAAAGGTGCAAAACCCAAATTGACCAGGATCAAATTGACCAGGATCTAATTGACCCGGATCAAATTGACCAGGATCAAGGACTGTAAATCGACTACTGGCTGTGCATGACTCGTGTACGGTGCTGGCCCTTGGCTTGGGTCCTTGGCTTGGGTCATGGGGTAACAACTAATACTTACTATTACTAACAAGGATTCTACAATGCATGCATAACGTGCACGAGACAATCATTGAACCTGTGACCAGGATGACCCAGTACATGTGTACAAGTAACGTTAGTTCAGTAGAGGAAAGATCACCATTCAGCGAGCTGCAGTTGAATGATCCCCGCTCCGAGGAGGCTGTTATGTATCGTGCAGCAGGCATTCCCAATCGACTTTCGCCACATGACCCGGCGTTCTGTTCATGACGTCACATGAGCCCAGCCAGTGGAGTAGCAGGCACGGCTGTGGTTGCAAATGGCTCATTGTGGAGACGCTTCAATTGCCTAGCTCTATCTCTATAGAGGTTAAGCAATTACATCATCATTGCATCATCAGTTGAGATGCTGTGGCAAAGTCGTGGACTCTTGACAAAGCACTGTATTTGCACTAGCACCTCACGCTGCATACTTAGCGCCCATTAGAGAACCCGCCATGAAATCATCCGCATAGCTCCTCTATAAGATAGTTGCACCCGCCGCTACGTGCTGCACCTGCCGCCTTGGTATACTCAGCGGCATGGCGGTGGCCTAGCACAAGCGAAACTTCCTAAGCTGGTTGTGTTTCTGAACACAATTGTATAGCCGGTGGTAACGCGAACGTGCGAACGTTATTTTTCACCCACATGCACTAGGCGCCTGTCTCTAGATCACAGCAGGCTTTCTGAATCCAGTTTTACCATGCCCAGTCTTCATACGAGTACTGCATGCAGATTGTGCTTGCATCACCTGCTCACGAATGGAAATACCTTTGAATCCCGTATATGCCCTAACCCACATGCACTTTGGTTATGCAGCATAAGACAGTATATCACGCGGTCAAGCAAGTTGTGCAGCAACAAAACACAATCAAGGCTCCACAGCACAGGTGCATGTGTATCGCATAACGTTTGCGTGCTTGTGTGTGTCGGTATTATGTGTATGTGTGTGTGTATGTGTGTGCACGTGTATACACCTGCGTGTGCATCTGTGCATATGTGCATGCATGTGTGTATGCGTCGACTTTCACCCTGTGCACAGTGGCTATAGATATCCTACCTCGCGGGGAAATTCCCCGGTCCGTGGTGGCCACCATGAACTTCCCTGATGTGGTAAGTGTTAATGATAGGGGTTTTCCCGCCTAAGGCATGTGAATAGTCGCCATGGAGATAATAACATGGTAGGATGGCTATGAACAAAATTAAACCCGTGCTCATGTCAAACAGCAAAGTTAAAAAAAGTAAACTATCGTATCCGTTCCCGAAGGGAACTCGCGACGGCCGCTAACACCCGATAAACCCTAGCGGCAGATGCAGCGCCTAACGGTGGGGGTTTGCTACAGCTACATTGCTTCAGCAAAGTAGCAATGGTTTTGTTGCGGAACGTTTTTTTCCCGCTTTTCAGTATTCTGGCCCGAACACTGGAATGTGCACTGGCGCAGGGCCTGAAGTACATGAAAGCGTAGATTTTGGAGATAATATTATGGTACTCTTACTACAGTAATTAAATGACAGGCACTGACTCTAGTCTGGCTTTCACTGCACATGCATGGTGCCATAGTGACACACATGAGAGGACAAGCATGTGTCACACCGCCGTAGTGTCTCAGCGGCGACGTTTCTATCACCCGTCTGTTCAGTCCATCACGTCACATCACACCGCGTGCACAGTGGACACAAGGGAAGTGTGAAGTGCCGCGTAATTTCATGTGACAAATCTCGCATGAGCCTGTTGTGCAATGTATAACTTACTTGGCATCACGTCGCATCACACTGCACGCATAGTGGACACCAGTGAAGTGTGAAGTGCCGCGTACTTTCATGCGACAAATGTCGCAGTCTCTTGCAAAATTTATGACTTACTTGCTTGGTCAGGCTATCATTACATGCACGTATGCTTTCCCCCGGCTGTCATTTACGTGATTTAGTCATTGTTATCGGCCTCTGCTGGTGCATGTTACAGCAAGGCTGTGTTTGTGTGCAAGACAACGATGCTTAGTCTAAGAGTTACAAATTCCCGTTTTTAGCTGCGCAGGACGGTGTGGATCGCAACTCATTAGTCAGGTCATTGAAGAATGCAGGCCTTGGGAGCTGTTTGTCCTGTTGCTGTGCACAATGCCGGAGGTCCACGTCTGTTGAAATGGCTCTCATGTTTCCAACCACCTGCAGTTGTCTGCAGTATGTATTTGACATGATATAGCCCTCAGGTTGGAAATGTGTATGCTGTAGTGTGGGTTTGAGCCGCGACTTGGTCCTTGAACCAGGGAGGCAGTGTACTACTCCCTGCATTGAACTATGCATTTGTCCAGTACACTGCACGCTGCAATGCAGCCAAGCTCATGTCATTGTTTGTCAGCCTCGTAGCCCAGGCCGTTCGTATTTTCATGTACCATGGTCTATGCACAGTCAGAGTCACCGTGCCTACATTGATTGGTATGCTGTGCTTGGCGAAATTCTAGCCTGGCCGTTCTTCGGCGCCCGGCAGCACTGTTGTGTGAGTGGCTTAGCAGTTGTCTGTGTCATGTGCAGTCAGACCTCGCTTATCCGGTCCTGTTTTTATCTGGATCCCTCGCCATCCGGAAGAAAATCGTTGCTTACCGATTTACAGCATATGCCATGCATACGTGCAGTATGTGTGTTCAATTATCCGGTTCCCTCGCCGAATAGCGACCCTCGATCGTGCGTGAGCGAATTGTCGTGATTCGTGAGGTTGAACTGAAGTATGCAGTGAAATGATAATTAGGTCTATAGATGTTGTTATTCGCGAGTTGTTATACATGAGGTTGTTATTCATGAGGTTGTTATTCATGAGGTTGTTATTCATGAAGTTGTTATTCATGAAGTAGAATTGATCTAGACTGACCCTATCCCCTTGATTTCCTAACGTGATAGTAGGCAGCTTGATTCTTTCTGAATGAACTGCTATTGTCGTCAGGGGTATCCTGCATGAACGAATGTTGTGTTGGGCTACCTGGTGGATTTACATGTACTCTGCGATCTTTTCTCCCCTGTTTCCTCGTGTCGACGCCGCATACAGACGGACGTCATGGGCAAGAATCAAGACGGCGCCGGTGCAGACAGTCTCACGACGCACGTGATCCGCCGGCCAAACCGGCAGCAGCGGCGCAAGCGACCTAAGTACGAGGACGACAGCAGCGACTCGGACACGGAAGTCGTACTCGCCGAGCGAGAGGTACGGCGCTACAAAAGCGACGTACTGAAGCTGGCCAACAACCACATCCAGAAGATGACCACGTTCCAGTTCTTCATCGAAGCCGTTGTCGTCGAGCCGCTGATGATCACCTGGCTGGACCTCTCCTTCAACAGCATCACCAAGATACCAAGCGTGAGTTTGAGCAAACTACCAACCATGTAACTTGTTGCATACGTTGCATTAATTTCCAAATAAATGCAGTGGGCTGCAGCATCCTCTATTCTTTACATCCAGAAGGACTATAATATTAATAATGCAATGAATAAAACTATACTGCGCACTCGTATCACAACCATAGCAATGAATAAAGTGTTCCAGAACGTTTTCTAAGAACTCAGATGGTGAGCCGAGGAAAAAACGTTTTCTCAATTATCAATAGAATTCATTCCTTTTACAAGTAGTCACAAATTCCATTGATAATTATGACAAGAAAACGTTCTGGAATACTTTATTAGTTGCTATGGTTGTGATATGAGTGCGCAGTATAGTTTTATTCATTGCATTATTAAGATTATTGTCTCCATGTCGCCTTTTTAAACAGTTAGTTATACTTCCTCCGCGTCATCGAAATTGTCGCAGTTTGACTTTTGATATAAAACGGGGTATTTCAGTACTCACCAGCACTCGTACCAGAGGCAAGGAATCAGACATAGGCGGTAGTCATCAGTATAGGGTGACGGCAAAGTTCTATTTTCTGTTATTGGAAGCTGAAATTTTTGAACTAGACGCAATTTCTTCGCTGATGTCGCTTCGATGGTAATTTCAACTCGCTGAGATCAGTCAGGCGTTGCAGCCTGCACATTTCTCGTGCTTATGACCATTCACTCAAGCCTCATCACTGTTTTACCTTAGCTGGGGTGAGAATGACTTCGTGGAACAGGTGGCAGCGCTTGGTGGGACATCGAGGGGTCAGCAAACTAAATGCATGCAACAGCTATAAAATTTGTCGCTCCGGCTGAGACACTCAGTACATGATTGTACATGTACCTGCAAGAGCCGTGTTGACTCTACATGTAGTGCTAGTGATGCACGCGCAGGTGCCGTACCAGTGATGCTGACAAAGAGGGCGCGCTGGACGTGATAGAACACTTACCTGCATGAGCTGTGACCACACAGCTAAAATAAATGGTCATGCCACGGCTAAAAAATGTTCATTTCAAGATCGAGGTGATTCCGAGGTGATTCCGCCGACGGTAATCAACCGACCTCGCAACGATCGTGTATTCTTACTAGGCTTCGTTGGTGGTGAAGTAGAAATCATCCAGAGCTAGCAGACGACAAGAATCGCAGCTCTTGTCCTGTGGAGAAAGTCAAAGCGTTTGAGATGAGGCGCGACCGACTTTCAACCTTCCTTGAAATATTTCGGAACGATATTTTTGCGTCCATTGACATCAGCGACGACGAAGACTTCATCTCGGCATGAACACTTTCAGTCCAACTGTCCTGGAACGTTACTCTAGTCTTCAGACTATCATCCTGTGTAATAATTTTTGAATGGTTTAGCTTATGGAGTTGTCAGTAACAAGTGACAAGTCACTGGTCAAACTGCGACAATTTCGATGACGCGGAGGAAGTAAAACTATAATATTGATTTTGACTAATTGGCTATAGCTATAGTGGTATCCTCCGTCCACCCTGTGCTATGCTGTCATCATCATACCTGGATATCTAATGCACAGCTCAACTGTACAGTCCGTTTCAAAAGGATTAGCAACCCTGGCGATCGCCCGGGGAGTTTGCCGTCTTACCGTATGAGCGCTCGAGCGCTGCCTGGAAAAACTCACTGTGAACTCGAAGATATATTCCGCACGAAAGCATGAAAAATGATAACTCACTCACTTCGATATTCTGGTTTACAACAAACGAGTTCTTCCTCGTATCGATATGGAGTCAGAGAGGACATGTCGAAAGTGTGGTAAATGTTGACGAACGGCATGGGTCACCAAATAATTTCTTTGAGCTGCGATTCAATTATTTACTCTCACCATGTGACGAAAACGACATCGACAATTCGACATAGACTCATTCCCAACTTGGCAAAGCTTGGCAAAGCTATCCCGTGTGAAAGCTGATAGAAGACGGCGTTGACTGCTAAATTCAAATAAATTGGCGATCTTGAAATACTAAAATAATTCTCAAAAAGAAATCGATCGATCGATGTGCCGGTGTATTCAACACGTAGCTACAGCGCAATGACTTCCGTATTCACTCACACAGTTTCAGTATTGTGGGTGTGTTCACATGGCATTAGCCAGTCAAGTGCCAGTCAGTTCGGCAGGAAGCGCGAGCTCCAACAGCAAGTCGTTTGGTGCAGCCACCTTCAAGGCTTTGTCTTGTACCAGCTTGATTACCAAAACAATGAAAAAAAAGTTGGACTTGAAGATAGGTTGGGATTTGAACTCACAACTTCATGGTCAGCAGACAACATAATTATAACCACAAGGCCAAAAAGGAAAAGATAAATCGTGGGTTTTGATAAAAAAAATCGATACTGGCTTCCAGGGAAAATTGTAAACCATGGGAAGAGGCCCGAAACCTGGCCGAAATTCTAACTCCTTAACGGCTAGTCCAATTGTTCCGAAACCTTCACAGAACAATGTGCCGTGTCCTAACAAGCCCTTTAATGTACTTTGTTGTCCAAATTTCCCTGATCTTCATACTTTTTAAGACCAAAACCTATTATTATTATGAACTTTTATTTTACTAGGGTGTTTCCCACAGACCTATGGTCTTCTTACGGGAGCCCCTAGAACCTGGGATTCGAGCCCGCACTATCGCGCGCCCTCCATGCATCCCCCGATACACTTCGCATACATACTAATTCTTCCAAGTTGCTTCACGTACATACTAATTCTTCCAAGTTGCTTTACGTTACGGGCAATAAATAAGATAAATTGTGCACTCATAACAACAGCAAAAATGAAGAAAGTCAAGTTCCATAACGTTTTCTTGTGACTGTCATCAGTGGAACGCCGTCACATAAAAATGTAATAACTAAAACACACACTTATATACATGTAGCTAATATGGCTTCAGGTAGAAATACAGCAGCTAACAAGTACAAAAAGCGAAGTTTGCACCTTTGCAATGTGTGAATATAGTGTATGTGAGAAAGGTAGTGGCAGATGAATGTGATACTGTGTGAATGAATGTAATGGTGCGTGTGTATTACTTGAAGAGTGTGAGAAAACCTCAGTGTCTGCTCCAGCGCCGGGTGAGCCGGGTAATCCACCCGGTTGGGCGGCGCTTGGACCCGGTTGAAAATATAGTACCGGGTCACCTGTGACCCGGTTGGTACTTTACACTTTCGAACTTTGAAAGGACTGACTACATGGCTTGTATGTGTCAGCTACTTCTTCTTCTTTCGTAATTTTCTAATTCCTGTCCTCTCTTTTCTAAATGAGGCTTATCCATTCGCCTTTATATCATTGACATTGGGCATAGTTTCCGTTTATTTTCCGAATTAAAATAAACCAACCAACCAAGTAAGTCATGATTAGTTTGCCCGTCGTTTGAATGACCTGGCCTATAGCATGTGACTCGGCTGGTGGGACAGCGCCAGGTACATTGTGTACCCGGCTCCGACCCGGTTGAAATGGTTGCGCCAGGTACACGGGTACCCGGCTGTCCTACAATCCTAGAGCAGACACTGAACCTGATTGCTAATCTTTTTGAAACGGACTGTAGTAGTGTAGAGTGCTTGTAAGTCCAGGATTGAATTAGCAATCTTTTACACGAAAGGAAAAAAGTTTCGCTTGTGGGTGGGTCGAGGAGTTTCGCTTTGAAAATATTGGTAGCTGAAACATCAATCAATTCTAGCTGTCAAGTCAGTATATTTTTCATTCTGGGAGGTGGATGGGGAAGGGTCGTAACTAAACTTTTTAGTTCCGTGAAAATTATCGATAATGCCAGATGGCCTCTATTAAACTTGACTTCCTGTGTTTGTTTTTTCGTGATTGTGGCGTGCAGTACATTTCGCTGATGAAGCACCTGACCATCTTCTACCTGCACAGCAACAAGGTGCGCAACGTGCGCGGCCTGGCGCACCTGCAGTTCTGCGACAAGCTGCTGCGCTTCACCATGCACTGCAACCCGGTGTGCGAGAAGCCGCTCTACAGATACAAGGCCATAGCGCTGCTGCCGCGCACGGTGACCAGCTTGGATTTCTCCGCCGTCACCAAGTCGGAGAAGGCGGCGGCTCACACCTGGTACGAGACGGACGGCAAGCAGTACTTCTCATCGCCGGAGCTGACCAAGCAGCTGCTGCGCGAGCACGATGAGCGGGGCGTGTCAGGCATGGCCACGACTACTGCCGACGACTCTGACGAGGACTTTGAGTTGGACTTTGCGAACTGATTCCGCTGCCGGCCGTGGTAGAGCGCCTGCTTCGATCAGGACCTTAGCCGGTGAACATCAAAGCATGTCGGGCGCCGCGTCAGCATGAAACCGTAGCACCATTCAGGCCTCCGCTAGAGTATGTGATAGGTACTATGGCCGATGTATCTATCCAACCCTATCGCCAGTACTACAGCATGCATCTGCATGAACTTCAAAGTGTCAATAAGCACTCGGATGCCGTGCAACCTGTGCTCGTGTAGACTAGCTTGTGCCAGCGGTTGCCGTGACGCTGAACAGGGATGCATTGCCATTGGTCATGTGAGTGAACTCTCCGCACTAGCTGTTGCCGTTCTCGGCGTATACGTCTCGGGGCTGCGAGCATAACCCGGCAGCACACACGGTAACGCCGGCAACACTGCTCTGTGCTGGCGCCATCTTGATTCAAGCTCGCGCCGCGTTCGCTTTACCGAGTCTGGTCTACCGTCCATCGTTGTGCAGGCTGGTGTGCGTGCGCCTTTGCGAACGACTCGGCCTGCGCGAGTGCGCTCGTTGTGCATGCATGCTGGCTGCCGTGCTGCATGACAGGCGGTGGTGAGCCTGTTCGCCGGAGGATTCGGTCTGGTGGCACATGTCTTGTTCTCATGCAACGCCATTACCTGTACATGTATAATAATTATACGAGTCTTTCCCCTCTGCACTTTCCCCTCAAACGAATGGAGATGACTGTTGGTTTTGCAGTGTTTCACAGTCTTTTCTTCACAAGCTAACGTTAACCTTCCCAGACTACATAGCCTGTCTTGACTGCTCTTGTCTTGTCTTGTCTTGTCTTCTGGAATTGACTTCTGGACTTTGTCTTGACTGAGTGCAAGAATTCGCTGCTCTCGCGCATGCAGATCTCTGCGGACAGAATTTGTATGCATGCATTGTGTCATGCGTTATCGAGTGTGCGTAAGTGTGTGCTTTTATCGACACTTGAACTTTTGACAAGTTAAACAACACTGTTATTTAGGCAATTTTGTCTTGGCATACATCTATTCTTCTCTCCATATTAACCCTGTTATCTCTCCGAAGAAAACATTTATTGTCGAAACATCAATTATTACTATATCACTATCGTCATCCTGGTGCGTGGTTCGGCTACATCAATACATCTACCGTAGTTGTATTTGGCAGTAGTCACTGAGACAAGTTTGGAACAAAATTAGGCTGGTATCTGCACCTGGCCTCTATCTTTTCTTCACTACACAATTGGGCAACCTTGCACATGCATCATTAATCATCATTAATGCCACAGACCCTCCAATGCAGCTGTTTCGCTCCAACGGAGCTCAGTGGAGGACTGGACGTAGTGGATGATTCAGGACTGAGGTGTATTCTTACTATTTATCACTCCGGGGTTACCGATTGTTTTTACAAAACGAAAAGTTTTAGTATTTTTCAGCCCCCACCCACGCACCCACCTTTACTGCAGGTAAAACGAATTCCAATAAAATATTGATGTCAATTTTCGACACCCAGAAGTAACTGGGCATTCTCCATCAGCATTCAATAATTATTTTCAAAACGAAACTCCATCAAACCCACCCACCCACAAACGAAAACATTTCGTTTTGAAAATATTATTGGTAACCTTGGACGGCCCCTTAGTATTGACTCGCATAGATTTTTGCCATACCTAAGCAGTCAAATATTCCTGCATATTTCACTCCTTAGGGCTATATTGACTGCTTATATTTGACTGCTTAGGGGTTGCGCAGTTGATTGGTGCCTAGTGAAGCATTGTCACTGCATGAGTAGTAGTAGTAGTAGTAGTAGTAGAATTTATTATTTTGATAGGGAAGGCCCTACAGACGTTGCCGTAGGTGGTGGTGCAACGGTTGTGCAATCATAAAACCGGGATTCATGAGGTTATCGTTCTGGAATTTGAAATACGGACTGTTTGTCGTGATAAATCTAATATTGACTTCGTACTTGGTCAGTATAGGAAATAAAAACCTCGTAAAAGACCTCGGCTTCGCCTCGGTCTTTTACTCGGCTTTTATTTCCTATATTGACCTCGTACTCAGTCAATATTAGATACGTATCACTATCCTACCGATAATAATAATAGATGCATGGCATGCCTAGACGCGAACAGACTGACCGTTCTAAATACAAAAGCACATGGCTGGTATTCTGAGCTAGAGTAGAAGGACATTGTATTTGCATTTATGGATTCTCCACAGGCCTTAGCCTAAATCGAGGGAGTCTCCGTCAACAGCTTTTAAACGCTACTCTACGTGGAATGAAACCGAGGGCTCATAACGGGTGCCACAAAATGGGTGCGGACAAGAGCGATAAAACATTTGGCCTGGATACAGCACGAATGGCAGCAGGGAGGGAGTTTCATGTGGCAGTGGTGACAAAGAGAAAGGTGGCACGGGTGTATGTGCTAGCTCCAGCAGGCGGGAGTAGATGTTGGGGGCGCCTGGCGCTGTTTGATACTGTGTGGCCTAGGTCCTCCAGGGTCGTAATCTGGCCATGGAGAAGGTGGTGGAGCTCAAGAAGGCACTGAAATGTGTCTTCGCCATGCGAGACTGGGCCCACTGGAGGTGCGCGAAAAGTGAGGCTTTCGGCTCCGTTTGAGGAGGATACACGCCATACTGCCGCAGGATTACACGTGCCACTCTTGCCTGTAGGCCGTTCAAAGGTAGTAAGTAGCCTGATCACTGGAGACTTGAAATTGCCAGAGGGACGAGGCGTATTCAACCACAGGTCGAACATATCCAGCGTACAAGCGGCTGGCTACTGCTGGGGTGATCTGGTGATACGCTTGGTCATGTGGATCAGCAAGACTACTCGCTGGCGGAACTTTGTCGTGATGGTGGCGATGTGGCTGGTGAAGTTTTGCAGAGAACTAGCATAGACCATGGCATAGGGTGTGTTGCTCCCTCACGAGGCCACGTGGGAGCTCGCGCTTTCCTGCCGACTTGAATTCTCACTTGACGGATTCGGCACGACTGCCATACAGAGCACACGAGAAGTCCATCAAACCTTCCACTCGGCAAACCTGCAAGAAAGAACCACTCCCTGCTGAATACACAGTTTTTCGGGGAATTCACCCCTCATCAGTTGAGCTTGAATAGGCTGAATAGGCTGAAGAAGATTTTGCCTGCACCACTTATATAGTAGATTTATTTATTTATTTATTTTGCTCTCCCGGCCGGCATAAACATCGCCAGGGATACAAACTTACAGAGATGCTCCGTTTCCAGCGCGAGAAACACCTCGCGTGAACACCAGATAGCAGCGTCAGTCAGTGTCGCTCATGGAGGTGAAGAACAAGCGCAGAGGACCGTTAGCAACATCGTTGCCTCCAAACCATCTAATTCGCAAGTCCGCGGTGGGGACCACAATGTGAAGAAGAGGTTGGTGCGACTTCGGCGATACTTGGGGAATTGTGTGTTGCTCCCTACGTGGGAGCTCGCGCTTTCCTGCCGACTTGAGTTCTCACTTGGCTGACTCACGACTGCCGTCCAGAGCACACGAGAAGTCCATCGAACCTTCCACTCGACAATATTTGCAATATTATCGTATTGTCACATGCGGGCACGAGGTGTAAGACATAGGTGTGAAAACAGGTGTTAGGAAGGTGACAATGACTGAATGTGACAATATGCATTGGTCCTGGTGGTGAATAATCTCACCTACACCTTTGCCGCTCAACTCGCTGTATCTGTTATTCTTATGGCGCCAGATCATGCTGTGTTTGGCAGAAGGATTTTGTTCTCACGATATGTTTTGGTGCTGGCGTTAAATCTAAATGTCTCACTTTCACCTTGTAGCCCATCAAGCCCTTTATTTGCGAGACTTGGTCTAGATCGTTTGGCATCCATGTATTGCAAGAAATTACTGTATCTGACGTGGCGCTCAGCGGCGGCTGTAGTGTCACATTAAGGGGGCAGCCTACCCATAAATTTCATATGGCATTCAATTGACCGTAACTTTGGTGTTTCTCAATGGATTTGAGTGAAATTTTGACCACACACTCCTGCCACTATGCTGGCCCTCAGGACATGATTTACAAGTTCTTGCGCCTCACTGACAGGCTTTCCAGGCCGGAAAAACTCAAATTTCCGGCATAGTGCCACGGTGTGCGAGCCACCCAGGAGCCAAACAAATGCATTTACAATTTTTTTCACATTTTCGTGCTCATTCTGTTCGTGCGCGGGACTCAAACCTAGAACAAGTCCAGAAGCAGCCATGGGTGATGGGGTAGGGCCCCTCAACGAGGCCCTGGAATCTGTCACAACGGAACGAGTGGGCGTTCTCTCACACACTCCCACAGACCCAAGTCAATTTTTGAATTTTTTTAGGTTTAGCACGTGCTACGAGGTCGTACCTTTGATACAACATCCAGTGCTGGGACCTCCACAGCAAGCCATTTCCACAGCGCTGCACACCAAATCCAGGATACCCTCAGAAACCGGCAAAGACTACCACTCACGTTTCACTACTGCCTAGTACTGAATCCTACCTGACTTCTTGACACGACTCAAACTACTTGCCAAAGTCACTAAATCAACGTCAACTACAATAATCAAGCCACATACATGTATCTGCAACGTCACGAGGGTGCTGGCAAAAGTCCTGCTTCGCCCGCCGCCGTGCAGCCCAATACGTGGCTCAAAAACCTGATTTTTTGGAGCAAAATTCTGCACACTTTCACGTGTTTCCATGATACGACAAGTTGCGCACGGTCTGCTCACACGAAGTTCAAATACAGTGCCAACAAATGACAGCGTGCAACAAAAAAAATCTTTCCTTGCAAGGGCACATTTTCGGCCATAACTCTTGAACGGCCGGTCAGATCGGGACATAATTTTCAGAGAATTTGCAGCTATTCATGCTGTTTCAACTGACATAGCACTCAATATGAATTTACAAATTCGATTTTTCAGCGAATTTTTGGGTAGTCTGCCACCTTAAGGGGGCACATCACCCAAAAATTCGCTGAAAAATCGAATTTGTAAATTCATATTGAGTGCTACGTCAGTTGAAAGAGCATGAATAGCTGCAAATTCTCTGAAAACTGTGTCCCTATCTGACCAGGTACCAGCCGTTCAAGAGTTATGGCCGAAAATGTGCCCTTGCAAGGAAAGATTTTTTTGTTGCATGCTGTCATTTGTTGGCAGCACTGTATTTGAATGTGAGCAGACCGTGCGCAACTTGTCGTATTATGGAAACACGCGAAAGTGTGCAGAATTTTGCCCCAACTGGCCCAAGTCCAAAAAAGTCCAAAAAATCACGTTAAAAAACCACGTATTGGGCTGCAGGACTTTTGCCAGCACCCTCGTGACGTTGCAGATATGTGGCTTGATTTTTGTAGTTGACGTTGATTTAGTGACTTTGGCAAGTTTGAGTCGTGTCAAGAAGTCAGGTAGGATTCAGTACTAGGCAGTAGTGAAACGTGAGTGGCAGTCTTTGCCGGTTTCTGAGGGCATCCTGGATTTGGTGTGCAGCGCTGTGGAAATGGCTTGCTGTGGAGGTCCCAGCACTGGATGTTGTATCAAAGGTACGACCTCGTAGCACGTGCTAAACCTAAAAAAATTCAAAAATTGACTTGGGTCTGTGGGAGTCCGTGAGAGAACGCCCACTCGTTCCGTTGTGACAGATTCCAGGGCCACGTTGAGGGGCCCTACCCCACCACCCATGGCTGCTTCTGGACTTGTTTTAGGTTCGGGTCCCGCGCACGAACAGAATGGGCACGAAAATGTGAAAAAATGTAAATGCATTTGTTTGGCTCCTGGGTGGCCCGCACACCGTAGCACTATGCCGGAAATTTGAGTTTTTCCGGGCTGGAAGCCTGTCAGTGAGGCGCAAGAACTTGTAAATCATGTCCTGAGGGCCAGCATAGTGGCAGGAGTGTGTGGTCAATATTTCACTCAAATCCACTGAGAAACACCAAAGTTACGGTCAATTGAATGCCATATGAAATTTTTGGGTGATGTGCCCCCTTAATTAGGTCAAATGTTCGAGCGTTTAAATAATGGTCTTGCACGCGCAGCCTTGTATCACGCACTCTTAAGTTGCCCATGCTCAGAACTGCCTTTGCCCGTCATGGCGCTTCCTTCCAATGTGCTAAGGTGTGGAATGATTTTCACCCTCTAGCTCGCTGTGTGGATAACTCCGCCCGTTTTAAGAAACTGTTACCCCAATGCCTTGCTTTTTCACGCTAGTACTTATGACTTTCAGCTATGCAAAATGCGAACATGATCACCTATTAAAATCAGAAAACAAAATCCGTTGAAAAGTAACCGTCATCAAATCTGAAATCGAGCCCTTCAGCGACACAATAGCACTGAAGGCAGCGATATAATTCTTCTCATTCAACATCAGTGAAGCACCGTCAAAACCGGTGAATGGGGGCTGATGGTATTATTGTTGTCTTTGTTATTGGCAAGTGATTAATATCACGATCATTATTATTTTCTGCAAATAGGTTCTTCAACTAATAGTTCGAACCATGGGCATTCGCAAACCAATGTAACTTATTAGAGTGCAATTATTATTTCATCTGAGTTATTGACCTGATGATGTCAACTGTGCCAAGGAGCGCCTCCTTTTTCAAGATCGATACACTTTAGCTATCTTCTTTTTTGCGCTGTTTTACCACCTTCTTACTGTATTTAATCCACTGTTCCTGTTCCTTTTCCCTTGCCTGTATTTCACCTGACGAGAAGGCTTGAAAGTATACTTGTGAAGACAACAACTTTCAAGATGTTTGTAATGAGCCTGAAGTGTGTCCTTTTTATGAGTATTATCGCATTTTTGTCTAGTAGTAGTAGTAGTAGTT
This sequence comes from Sycon ciliatum, assembly GCF_964019385.1. NCBI lineage: Eukaryota > Metazoa > Porifera > Calcarea > Leucosolenida > Sycettidae > Sycon > Sycon ciliatum. Next base: position 8,434,534 of record NC_088650.1, on the reverse strand, counting down.
TTTATTATTTTACTAGGGGAGTCCCAACAGGCTACTGCCTTTTTACTGGGAACCCTAGGTGAAGTTTAACCATATTAATGAACAGAGCAAGAGTGTGGGCCTGTCGACAGTCAGCTGGAAGAGAGTTCCACCTGCCTGCCGCCAGAAAAGAAATAGAGCGCATGCCATACTGCGTATAAACGAGTGGGAGAACTAAGGCTCTTTGTGCCTTGCCCCGGGTGCATGCCTGGTGACCAGGTGCAGTTGCCCGAAGCTGGTACAAAGACTGAAGAAGAGGACTAGCAAGATGCTGGGCCAAGCAGCGGTACACAAAAACATAGAGCTTGAGGCTAATACGCTGTTCCAAAGAATAGAGGTGATATAAGCGAAGAACTAGTTCAGTGGGCGTGGTACGATCGAGTCCAAACACTCTCTTCATTGCTATGTGACTAACGGCCACAATCCTATTGTACAGAGTTGTGCTTAAACAATGTAGGTAAGCATTACTGGCATAGTCTAGGGTAGACTGAATAATAGACAAGTAGAATGTCTCAAAGGAAATTGTTTTTAAAATTATTATTATTATTAATTATTACGAAGTAGTGGTTGCGACTTCGGCGATGATTTGTAAGAAAGGGTTTGCTCCCCACACCGGAGCTCGCGCTATTCCGCCGACTTTACTTGACACTTGACACTTGACTGACTCACGACTGCCATCCAGAGCACACAAGAAGTCCATCGAACCTTCGACTCGCCAAACCTGCAAGAAAGCACCACTCCCTCACGACTGCCATCCAGAGCACACGAGAAGTCCATCGAACCTTCGACTCGGCAAACCTGCAAGAAAGCACCACTCCCTGCTCAATACACAGTGTTTCGGGGAATTCACCCCTCATCAGTTGAGCTTGAGTAGGCTGAGGAAGATTGTGCCTGAAGAGCACCACTTATATAGTGCTCTCCAGGCACAAACATCACCAGGGATACAAACTTACAGAGACCAGGAGCGACACTGACTCACGCTGCTATCTGGTGTTCACGAGGTGTTTGTCGCGCTGGAAACGGAGCGTCTCTGTAAGTTTGTATCCCTGGTGATGTTTGTGCCTGGAGAGCACTATATAAGTGGTGCTCTTCAGGCACAATCTTCCTCAGCCTTCTCAAGCTCAACTGATGAGGGGTGAATTCCCCGAAACACTGTGTATTGAGCAGGGAGTGGTGCCTTCTTGCAGGTTTGGCGAGTCGAAGGTTCGATGGACTTCTCGTGTGCTCTGGATGGCAGTCGTGAGTCAGTCAAGTGTCAAGTAAAGTCGGCGGAATAGCGCGAGCTCCGGTGTGGGGAGCAAACCCTTTATTATTAATTATTCATATCTTTTTGCATCTTTCCCTCCCGATCCAGTGGGTCTATTGTTATTAGGCAATTGTCTGTTATAGTCACCACTATACATGTAAATAAAAATCCAATCCAAGCCACCTCTGCCATTGAAGTTGCTGTATTCTAGCATTCTTATTGCGCGAGATTATGCTGTTTTGGCGGTAGGACTTTGGCACAGAGGTGGCTCAATTTCGGGGCCATGTCGTTTTTAAAGCACACGCTAACAAGTAGAGTGCCGAACAATTTGGAACTGAAAATAGCCTATCTCATGTGACCATGACCTATTAAAAAGAGAGAATAGTGCTATGAAGGGACCGGCGGATTCTGCTCGAAAAGGTGGCAGATTCTACTCGAAAAGCAGTGAAATTGGCAGAACCATACAAACCTTATGGCGGGTCCTCAAATTCTGCTCCATTTCTTTATCCACATACCAAAAAAGTACCGAATTCTGCCAAATTTTCTGCCGGCAGAATCCGCCGGACCCTAGCACTGCTATGTACAGTCAACTTCGCTTATAACGACACTCGGCGGGGCATCAAAAAGGTGTCCTTATTCGCGAAGTGTCGTTATACCCGAAGTCTCATTATTATGTATTACAGTGGGATGGGACTTTGCTCTGGGCATGGAAATTCTGTCGTTATTCGCGAATTGTCGTTATATCCGCAGTCGTTATTAGCGAAGTTGACTGTACTGCCATAAAGGCAAGAGAAGGTCAACGCTACCTAAAAAGGCACCAACATAGAGTCCATTCCTAAAGATGGGCCTTGCCCGAAAATTCGAACAATTATCTCTTTTTTATTTTAGTGATAGGTGAAGAACAGAGACCGTTTGGAGAGTGTTGTGAAGATGTATGGAGATACGGTAAAAACAAACAACAACCAATCTTGGGCCGAGCACTCAGACATATCACGTTTAGCGAATAGGGACGCTTAGCCTTATACAGATACTGCTGAACGAATTCGCGCAATTCGGATTGGAATCCTTCAACGGCGGATATCGAGACTGAGGCGACGCTTGTCATCGTAGCTCATCTCCGGCACATCGTCATCATCCTCACTGAGCGGTGGAGGCGGAGATCTTCAAAAGCACAGGGGAAGGAGCACAGCAGGTGGTAAGGACACTTGCAAACCAAACAAAGGTGCCCAAGCCCAAAATCCAAATGCAATTGATCGCTCCTATGTCCTCTTCTTCTACATATAATTATGACTGTACTTGCGCTGTTTCCTTCACTGTCTGATGAGTCAGAACAAAAAAGCCCTTACTTTCCCTCGTATACCGCCACCAGTGTCATCCTGATCTCGGTTGCCAAGCCGCAGATCCTGCGCATGATTTCTGGTAAGTGCGGCTGACCTGCCTCCCAGCTTGTTGATCTGGCCACACTGTCCGACTGCACAAGAACAGTCCTGCCCTCGAGCAGAGCTGGCTGTTGCTGGTAGATGGATACTAGGCCCAGGTACTAGCAAGAGTACATAACCCCGGTTAATAAGTACTCTTGGTACTAGGTGTAGGCTTGCTCTCTTCCTCCGCATTGGAGTGAGTGCGCGTTGGTGCCAGAAGCCCCTCGCTGTGAGACTGGTCGACGTCACTGCTCCCTAGCCGTAGTCGGCGGACGCATCCGTCGTTACCACTATACATGTATATCTGGGATTGGAGTCACCAATCCCAGATATACATGTTACTATAGCAACGACGGATGAGCACGTAAGTCGTAAGTCGTCGTTACTTTACTAATGTATGTTAGCACACAGCAGTCTGATGCTTTCCCTCTACCCCCGTGTACTGGTATCTAGCATTAATTTTAGCCTTTTAGGGATACATGTACCGGTAGTAGATGGCTATTAATTTTGTCACTTTTGCTCGCGACCTTCGCGCCCATCATTAACAGAACCAAATTTTGGTTCTGTTATAAGACAAATTTCGGTATCTTCGATCTATCTATTTTTTCACACTTATACGTATATGAAAGCACTGTTTAATTGTGAGCTTTTGCCACGGATAACGGATTTTAAAGCAGCGGGAAAGACCGATGAATCAATGCTCTTCAAGGTGCTGCTTGCGCAGCAAAGTGCTGGTGAATCCAGATTGGCGAGGCTGGTGAAGACTCTGTTTGGTATTGCATCCGCCAGTGATCCAAAGCGACAAGCACTCTGTTGGCAAAAAAGACCTTTGAATCTCCTCAATACCCTAGATTGAGAAATGCGGAGCAGATGCCAAGTTCACGTCTTGTTGAATGATGAGCTAGCCCTCCTTGTGTTGTTGCAGATTCCACTTCAATAAATTGTTCCTCACCACGCACGACGAAGAGAGATTTTCGCCACTCTCGACTCCCTGGTGTCGTCCGTGCCTGCACAGCACATGGAGAAAATTCGTATGGTGTCTGTCTGTGACCAGATGCATGGTAGTGTACTCTGGGGTAATAACCACCATGATAACGAAATGAGTGATGCTCGGAACGCCAGCTCGGCTGTGTCCAGTGCTGGACAGCGGTACAGAAGAGCGGAACTCTCCCCACACATGTTCCCGCATTCCCGTATTATCCTCTCAGTCTGGCATGGGATGCTACATCATTCACGCTCTCATCCACTCTGTTTGGTATTGCATCAGACTCTGGAATCCTGTACACGGAGGAGTTGCGCATCACAGCCCTGCTTCTTGCTATTGATGGAATTCGAGGTCTCTCTTGCCCGTTGCGCACTTTCATGTCACTTCATTTGCACCATTCTCGGTAACCAGCAGAGCAGTCATCGGTTGTTTTGAATATATGATCCAGAAATCATTGAAACTGAACTCAATGCAGCCAAGAAATTCCACAGAAACATCAAGGCATGCATACTAGTGGTGAAACGGTTCGGGTAAGGAACCGGTTTTGGAACCGCCAGCTGAAAAGAATAGGGTACCCGTTCCGACGAATTTCGAACCGAAACTCTCCGCAAATTCGTTCAGCAGTGTCTGTATAAGCCTAAGCGTCGTCGCCTCAATCTCGATATCAACAAATTGCCTGGTGACAAGCTCGGCAAGGTCGTTATCATCCAGCAGCCTTTCGACTGCGTACGCCACTGGAACAGTAGCGATCCCCGCTCTTCCAAAGAGTTCTCTGGTCATTATCGTCTTCGCACTTGCACTCTCCGATGTCTCGTTCTTAATTCTTGCTCGTAAAAATGTTTTTTTCTAAAAATTAATTGTCACGAACGCATTTTGTCGGTCTGGAGAAAGGAGTGAATGGAACAGATACCCGAACCGTGGGAAACAATGCTGGCATTAGGGTACCCGAACATGAAAAACATGGAACCATTTCAGTCGCCTCAGTCTTGATATCAGCAAATTGCCTGGTGACAAGCTCGGCAAGGTCGTTATCATCATCCAGCATAGCATAACCTTTCGGTCGCGTACGCCACTAGAGTTGCGCAAATTCGTTCAGCAGTGTCTGTATAAGCCTAAGCGTCGTCGCCTCAGTCTCCATTATCAACAAATTGCCTGGTGACAAGCTCGGCAAGGTCGTTATCATCATCCAGCAGCCTGTCGACCGCGTACGCCGCTGGAGTTGCGCAAATTCGTTCAGCAGTGTCTGTATAAGCCTAAGCGTCGCCTCAGTCTCGATATCAACAAATAATAATTCGTACACCACTGGAGTTGCGCAAATTCGTTCAGCAGTGTCTGTATAAGCCTAAGCGTCGTCGCCTCAGTCTCGATATCAACAAATTGCCTGGTGACAAGCTCGGTGAAGTCGTTAACATCATCCAGCAGCCTTTCGGCCGCGTACGCTACTGGAGTTGCGCAAATTCGTTCAGCAGTGTCTAAGCCTAAGCGTCGTCGCCCCAGTCTCGATATCAACAAATAAGCATTGCCTGGTGACAAGCTCGGTAAAGTCGTTAACAAGTTACATCATCCAGAAGCCTTTCGGCCGCGTACGCTACTGGAGTTGCGCAAATTCGTTCAGCTGTGTCTGTATAAGGCTAAGCGTCGTCGCATCAGTCTCCATATCAACAAATTGCCTGGTGACAAGCTCGGCAAGGTCGTTATCATCATCCAGCAGCCTGTCGACCGCGTACGCCACTGGAGTTGCGCAAATTCGTTCAGCAGTGTCTGTATAAGCTTAAGCGTCGCCTGTCGACCGCGTACGCCACTGGAGTTGCGCAAATTCGTTCAGCAGTGTCTGTATAAGCTTAAGCGTCGCCTGTCGACCGCGTACGCCACTGGAGTTGCGCAAATTCGTTCAGCAGTGTCTGTATAAGCTTAAGCATCGCCTGTCGACCGCGTACGCCACTAGAGTTGCGCAAATTCGTTCAGCAGTGTCTGTATAAGCTTAAGCATCGCCTCAGTCTCGATATCAACAAATTAATTGCCTGGTTACAAGCTCGGTAAAGTCGTTAACATCATCCAGCAGCCTTTTCGGCCGCGTACGCTACTGGAGTTGCGCAAATTCGTTCAGCAGTGTCTGTATAAGCCTAAGCGTCGTCGCCTCAGTGTCCACACCAACAAATTGCTTGGTGACAAGCTCGGCAAGGTCGTTTACAACATCCAGCAGCGCAAGCCGTCGTTGAAGAATTCTAATATTGCAACTGCTTTGCGCTTGCTTAGCCCGGGCTCCACGTCTCAGAATTCCACATCTGGTTGCAAAGCTGTACCACCAAGTAACAAGACTTAGTGCCGACACGTATAGCTGCAACGCGGCTGATCCGCTGGCGTCAAAGCAACCACAACCTAAAACCTGTGTGCACAGTAGAGTACAGTACAGCTGGCCTTAGCCCCGAATCCAAGTGAGCTGTAGTTGTTGAACTAGGCGCCTGCCCATAACATCATCGCCCTCACAAAACAATATTAATTGTGGGCACAAGTTATACGATCGAGTCCACAACCGACTAAACCAGATTTTGAACAGTCAGACGTGCACAATCTAGCACAAACCTGACAAGGAGTACTTAGACCTTCCACGGCATGAAAGTCAGCTTGAGCACTGCTCGACAGCGCTAACCAATGGCCTTCCAACTTGGAAGGTTATGGATATTAATGCTAATTCAAAATCTCGTTTAGTTAGTGGACTCGATCGCATAACTTGTGCCCACAATTTCCATGTTACAAATTATGCTATTGCTAGCTTATTTCATTTTTTCAATCTTTTTCTTCAACACTTAACTAGGGTTCTAACCCGCACTATCGCCCTGCCGACGCCGTTTGCTCAAAGCTTCAACACTGCAACCCCTGTCATTTTGCTCTTACTCATGGTCCTCTGTTAATGATCTCAGCATTCTGTTTATACATGTACATGTACAACAAACGCACCCATTCAAACACTACAGCCTACAGCTTACCCGATCCTTACATTTCCGCCTCATTTAGTAGCACACCTCAAACATTCGAACGACAATGAGACACCTTCTAAGGTCGTTTTATCCCACCTGACAGCTGTCGTGCTCTCCTTTATATTATAAGAGACAAACCGCCTTGCTCTGGATTTTGCTTCTCTTTCTTCTTTTCCTTTCTTACTCTTTTCCTTGTTAGCCGTGGTTGCCTATAAAAAAAACCCTGCAATCGCCACGAAAAATGGTCATTGGCTACCCTAGCCATGTATAGCTTGGAATAAAACCTAAAACAATTATTTTATTAATTTTTTACGAATTATCAAACCGTGACCATTACAATACTGCAACCTAAACCATGCCGCTAATTATTCGACGCACAGTGCGACAAAGTCTTTTAAAACAAATCCACAAAAATCAACAGTTTTAGTTAGCTAGCCACTTACCGGGATATCCATTACCTTCTTTTTCTTGCACCCAGCTCCATGAGCACTCGGCCGAAGGCAGGAGATTGGCACCCACCGGGCTAGAATCCGGCAGACAAAGCTGGGACCTTTTCTTACTGCTCTAAATCCCGTTCTAAACGAAACTGACTTTCACATTGCATCAAGAGTAAATAAGCTCCCAGGTTATATACTCTTGATTGCATATTTCCCCGTATTGTCCTCAACATATCTTTACTCGTACGGCGTTCCACATGCATCTATGCCACGGTACACACTATAGAATTACCGTATACGCATCCTTCTTCGATCAATCAGATAAACCTTGTTTTAGGGGCCTATAATAGTTGACATAATTATGTTCATAGTTTGACAGCATGAAACAAGGTTTGTTGTATTTGTTTGTATTTGTATAAATTTTATGGATTCTCCACAGGCCTTATTAGCCTAAATCGAGGGAGTCTCCATCAACAGCTTATGAAGAAGAAGCTGAGGAGAAAAATAAAAATAGGAAATATAATGATGCGGGGTGGTAGTAATATAACACAGTGCTCTATGACATCGCTACTCTACGTGGAATGAAACCAGAGGGCTCATAACGGGTGATAGCAAAGTGTGTGCGGACAAGAGCGGTAAAACATTTTGGGCTGGGTACAGTACGAATGGTAGCCGGGAGCGAGTTCCATGTGTCAGTGGTGACAAAGAGAAAGGTGGTACGGGTGTGTGTATGCTGGCTCTAGCAGGTGGGATGAGATGTTGGGGGCGCCTGGCGCTATTTTGACACTGAGTAGCCTAGATCCTCCAGGGTCGTCATCTGGCTATTGATAAGGTGGTGGAGCTCAAGAAAGCACTGAATGTGTCTTCGCCATGCGTGGCTGGGCCAATGGAGCTGCCGGAGGTGCGCGAAAAGTGAGGCTTTCGGCTCTGTTAGAGGAGGATACACGCCATACTACCGCAGGATCACACGTGCCACTCTTGCCTGTAGCCGTTCAAGGGTAGTAGCCTGAGCACTGGAGAGTAGCCAGAGCCAGAGGGATGAGGCGTATTCAACCACAGGTCGAACATATCCAGTGTACAAGCGGCTGGCTACTGCTGCGGTGATCTGGTGATACGCTTGGTCATGTGGATCAGCAGGACCGCTCGCTGGCGAAACTGTGTCGTGATGGTGGCGACGTGGTTGGTGAAGTCGAGGATAGTCCAAGATGACTCCAAGATGTAGGTGGAGGACACCGTGTTCGGAAACAGTGGCCACAACAGACCGGGGCACTACCACCGGTATGGATGGTTGTAGAAAGGTCACTCCACCTTGTTTCATGCTGTCAAACTATCAACATCATAATTATGATAATGTTTATTTATGTATGCGAAGCGTATCGAGGGAATGCATGCAGCGCAGGACGATAGCGAGGGTCAGGGAGTTGTCAAATATGGTATTTTGACGACTCCCTGGTGAGGGTTCGAACCAAAGTTACATGTATGTGTAAAAAAAAAGCTCGGATGGTGAGCCAATTAAATTCTGGTGAAAAAGGAGAAGGAAAAAATGCTATGAGTTATGACTAACTGTCCACCAACCTAACCAGATCTTCAACGATACGGTCAGCGAGTGCGACAAAATGGCACAAAACTGACAAGGAGTACATTCGGACATTCGGAGACCTGACACATACATGCAGCTCCAACACTTCTCCGGGGCGCAAACCAACAACTTTCCAACTTGGAAGGCTCAGGTTCGGAAAGGTCCAAGAGGGGAAGGAAAGCGCAACGAAGAAGAGCACGAGCTACGCATCACGGCAACAAAGAATGCCGAAAGCTACTGGATGATGACGAAACTAGTTAGTCATAACTCGTAGCATTTTTTCCTTCTCCTTTTTCACCATAAAAAAGCAATTCCACCTCAGCCTCCACGACATGCACTCTCCGGCCGACGGCGACCATCACACCAGCAGCAGGACTCCAACTCGTAGATATTGAAAAAATAATAATTCCTCTATACATCGCTGTTTTGACCACTAACTATGTTACTTCTGACTAAGGTCTCATCAGAGAATAGGCATGTGCGGATAATGCCGGCAGAAAAATTGGCAGAATTCGGTACTTTTTCTGGTAAGTTTCATGCATGTTTGGTATGTGGATAAAGAAATGGAGCAGAATTTGAGGAATTTCCCGCCATAAGGTTTGTATGGTTCTGCCAATTTCACTGCTTTTCGAGCAGAATCTGCTACCTTTTCGAGCATTATCTGCCAATGCCTATCTGAGAACGCTAAGAATTATTATTATTATTATTATTATTATTATTATTATTATTATTATTATGTCGAAGTCTGAAGAAAACGTTGAACGGTCTCTGCTTGGATGACGACTACACCATAGCTCAGTGGTTAGAGCATCGCTGGCTACAAGCGAGGGTCCCTGGTTCGAGTCCCGGTGGTGACAGTCAATTTTTTCTTCAGACTTTTCCCGTTTGTCTCTTTCCCTCAAAACCAGTTAATATTATTATTATTATTATTATTATTCTTTATTTCCACGATGGCCCATGGCCGATAAGGAAGATAATGTGATTCAAATCAGTCCAGAATTATAAAATCAGTCTAGCAAGTAAGGAAACCAACACATTGCAGGGGGATGGGGTTACGATGGGGTACAGTGTGAGCTACTACAGGAGCATATGGATGATAGAATGAGGCTAGACGCCATGGATTTAAACGCACGTTTGCTATTTGTTTCACGCAGGTCGGGGGGTAGTACTAGTTGGTTGAAATTGTGAAGGGACAGGTTGATGGGTGAGTTGGTGTGTCGGCATGTGTATGATGTTCTCAATGTGTATGTTCTCATGTGTCGTAGTGCATATGGCTGCTCTGTAATTGGTCGTGCAAGGTGAGGCTGTTGCAGGTGAAGGGGAGCGCGGATGTACTTGATGTTGTGGGCAAGAGTAACCTGTCGTAAGAGTTGCCGGGAGACTAATGTGGGAAGTTGGACATGATGAAGAAGTGAGCTGTGATGGACTGGTGCAAAAAGGGGGATCCGCAAGCAGATACGGGCTGCTCGTCGCTGAACGCGTTCTAATTTGTCCTTCTGTATGCGGGTGGTGTTGGATAACACGAGACTGTCGTACTCTATAACCGGGCGAATGTACAATGTAGGCGGTGTAGATTACGAGCGGACTGGGGGTGTTAAGTTGGCCTCGTGTTTTACGAAGTTGGTGAAGGAGTTTTTTGGATTTGTTTATTATGTGCGTGACATGTGAGTTCCATTGGAGGTTGTTTTGTTGTAGGATTCCAAGGACTTTCTAGGTGACGGTGTTCGTTGACTTGCTTTAGGGGTGTGTCGTTAAGAGTGATGTAAGAAGAATGTTCCTCCACACAGTGCTGTGTTGGAGCACTAGGTTGGAACTGTCAACCTTGTTTTCAGCAGGCTACATGATTGTACATGTATTAATTTTTAAGTGCTAGAAACTGTTGCGCAAGTATCAATGAGGTCTGCCGTATTCTCATGGCGTGTAGAGCTCATTTTGCACCTTTTCTCCGTGTGCTAAGCACTTAGCACGTCGGTAGCATATCGTGGAGGTGAAATTGCTTTTTTGTTTTTTAAATTAACACATAACTTGGGTTTGAACCCCCGATACGCTTCGCATACATAAAATAAACAGTCTACAGGATACAGTGCAAATTGCTTCACGTTGTGATCCCGCCAGTTGAAAGCCCTATTTCAACATGTGGCCAGCAGTCTTTGCCGGCATGGTACGGAATATGAGCAGGATAGGGCCAAGCTGTCACATCATGATAGTACATGTAGTAGTAGTAGTAGTAGTAGTATAGTTTTTATTACTTGACTAGGGGAGTCCCAACAGGTTGTTGTTGTATGTTGTTGTATTCTTTTATTTCAATTCGCTCAGGGCACAGGCAACACTGCCTTCTCACCGAAGAAAGGATTCTCCGATTCCTACCAAAAACGAGAAATCTGCGATATGAATATGTATGAGAAAGATATGAGAAAAATGAATAACGATGATGTCGGATTACGATAGTTTAGTTGTTATGCGAGATTTCCCTGACGATTACAGATAAAGCGGAGGCAAATGTCCAGAAAGAATGCGAGAACAAAATACAGCGTTCCGGAAGGTAATGGTGCACATACACAGAGCATAAGGCAATGGTGCAGAGAAGAGGTGAGAACTTACAAACCAGGCAATCGTGCAGAAAAAGAGGGAACTGAAGAACTAGCGGTTCTAGAGGCTAAGACACAAAGAGGTAGGGACCAGCGACTCAATACAATGTCAGATGGTGCTCTTGAATTCATCCTTTTCTGATACACTTTTGTGTGTGACCCCGATACAGGGAACATCATGATGACGGCCCTACCGACCGGCGACCGCACACCGAACAAGTAACGTTCGGGCATGACATTTGATTGATTGATTTTATTTTACTTCGCAAGTTCAAACGGGTTCCTGGCCCAGTTATATGAAAGCGAAGGGTAGAATTTGCCAAAATCCTAATGAGCAACAGCATAGGCAATATTATCATAGAAGTGGAGTACTATGCGAGCGAGAATACTGAGAAGAAAGGAACATGTCAAAGCCTGACGAAACACAACCTATTTCAGGCATACATAAGGAAGGCAGGCTAGCTTAAAATCTTGCAATCTGGATACGGTGCGCACCTCTCTAGGCAAACTGTTCCACAGCAATGCTCCTGCGGTGGCGAATCTCGTTTGGCCACACCGACTGCGAGCTGGCTGGCTGAGCAGACCATTGGCATGCTGATGGCATCACGCCTTTTCTCCTGCCGGCAGGGTGCCTGTTCAGCGGTCTCTTGCTGTCGACGAATCTTGTCACGAAGTCAGCGAGTTGCTCCTTCGTGTCTTGCTGTTGCAGTGTTGGCGAAGTCTTTCGCGAGCACAGCGGCTCTCGAGGCGGTGCGGTAACTCGTATGTGTCCCGTACCGTCCCACGTCCCTTACCGTACCGTGCCGTAGATCTACCGTAAAAGAGAAAAACAGTACACCTGTATTGCTTTTCAGAGATATTCAGTTTTTTTCTTGGCGCGAGTAGTTTTCAGTCCGTGTTTTCGTTCAGCGTGTCTTTGTTCAGTGTCGAGATGTCTTCAGGTTCTCCTTCCGATTCTGAGGGAGCCGCGCAGTTGCTGTGCTGGTGACGGGCACCTACATGTAGGTGAGTATTACGGCGTCGGATGTCGAATCCACGTCAAGCGTGTTAGTAGGAAATCGGCCCGCAGATCGGTCAGTAGACCCAGTTTGTTTCGCTAGAGCGTTTCCAGAAGCTGGAGTTATCAGAAGGCCAGATGTTTGCTTCCATCGAGAGTTTTATGTCCCAGCTCGATCAGGCGTCCGGGAGTTTGTCGAGAAGACCGATCCGTGGATATCGATAATGATTGGGACTTTATGTTCGAGTGCGAAGATGAGTCAAGCCCGGACGAGACGCCGTCTCTAGCTCTGGAAGGTTAATTTTTAATTTTTACTCCTAATTAACACAGCCCTACTAGAAAACATGTGGAGAACAAAAAGAAACGAGGAAAAGGACAAAACAAAGGGGATGTAGGGACGACGTGCCGATATGCTGGGAGCAACGTGATGGCCGGACAGAGCTAGAGGTGACGGATGTTGTGCAAGCACACAGCGTGGTTGGTTGGTTGGTTGGTTGGATTTATTTAAAGTCGTACAGCAAACAGGCATATCTGCCTCCTTATGAAGACGACTTCTGGCAGTAAAACATTTAAAAAAGAGAAAAGAAAAAAAGAAAAGAGAAGAGAAGATAAAGAATGTATAGATTGAGCATACAGCTAGCCGGAGACTGAGCATACAGCTAGCCTCGGCATGTATCAGAACATCAGGATTACTAGTACTCAAGTGGTTCAGTCTATTGAACGCATTGCTTTCGTCTGCTAGGAGGACTGCCTCCGTCTCCTCGTTCCACAGGTGCCGCATTGCGTGTACTGCTGCTTCCACTCCACCTTCTTGGCCGCCACACAGCTGAAGCGACCCGACCACCTGTTGGATCCGCTCTCCGATTATCTTGAGGATGGCTTTGCCAGCTTGCCTACTACTAGTACTGACTAGTACTCTACAACAAGTACTATCCTTCTGATGAAAAATCGATCACCGGTGATCGATTTTTAAAATTTAATGTGAGCCCGTGAAAGTCCGACGTTCACAGTCGTCTCAGATACGAAGTGGGGAAACTGGCAGGCAATTATTATTATGGTTCGGTTGTTACTGGCTACGGCAAAAGCCATGGCAACTTGTGCTAGGATTGCACCATTCAACAGCGAGCTTGCCAGTGGCAGTGCTAGTGCAGGATGGAAATGTGCACAATCCAGCACATCGAGTCTGAACAGGGTTCTGAGCGATATGCAATGCGTGCCGAATCATACCCTCGCGTCGCATGATGCACTGCATGGTCAGTATAGTTCTCAACGAAAAGATCAGTGATCTTTTCGTTGAGGATCACAGGAGGACTTTCTTCGTGCCAAGGCAGGAGCAGCTGCCTACACAGGATCCAGAAATCATTGAAACTGAACTCAATGCAGCCAAGAAATTCCACACAAACATCAAGGCATGTATACCTACTGACAAGTTCGGAACATGTATTCTGTTTGGATTTTTCCGTGGATTGCATCTCATGATCTGTCAGCTGCTGGATCAGTATTATCAATTTCCGAAAGCTCCTCCAGAAGACTGTCCGAAGATATTCGGCTGGTGCTGGTTGAAGGACTATCCTCACTTGAAGTGGCACAGATCAACGGTACTTTACGCTACTACACGTACTAGTTTCATTTTTTCCCGCACACATATCACACCACATACTCCGGCATGTAATGCACTAGCTGTTGCTGGTAACCACCCAGGAGAATGAAAGAAAAGTCAGGAAGTCTGAGAAAGAGAAGAAAGACGTGTGCGACCATAATCGTCGTTAAGGAGGCTCCCACCTAAAGAAGTAAAAATAAAAGGTCCATGGACACCCTGTTTTTTATGCATAGAATGGTGGAGTGATGTCTCCTCTTCAACTTGGTATACTTTTTAGGTAGGGTCACCAGGCATATAAGAGGTATTCTGGTGTATTTAGTGAGTGTACAATTTCTTGATTTTCGGCAAAATAATGGTAAAAAAATTTGGTTTTTGACCCAAAGAAGCCTCCTGGAGGGAGGATACTAAGCATTTTCTTCATCATATGTTTAAGAACCACATTTGGAGGTATCTTGGGTACACAAGATAGACTGTGTCTTGGTTTTGCCCTTGGCGAGCCACTTTCTCGAAATTACGGGTACCGAAATTTCCATCGGGTGCTGAATTGTGAAATGGTTCAGCCTGCAACATTTTGTCCATGGACATATCGATTTTTGTGGCTTTCTGTGATCCATGAGCCCCAAGGAAACCGATAATGGACAGTTTTGATGGTGTCACCAGGCACTTTAGGCCCCTACGAAACAATATAGGTATCAAAATATGGTATTTTTAGGCCAATTCTGAAAATTGCATTTTTAGAAAATCTGACCATTCTTGCCTTCTTGACTACATAGCACTACCAATGACATGGTAGTATGGTAATATTATGTTAGAAGAAGTTATTTTCATGCTGCAACCTCCTTTGGACATACCAGATAGTCTGTGGTTGGAAAGGTACATGTATCATTACATGTACATCATGTAGCCATCAGTCCTAGCACATTGATATACGAGTAGTGTACATGTAAGGCAGCGAGGTTTCATAACAACCTCGACCATGAAACTGGCACATGAATAATTTGAAATCAGGCATTCAAAATCAGGCACACTAGACACCCACACGTGTGCGTGCACACGCACATACATGTAAACACCCACCCACATGCACTCTCATGCACGCATCATTGTAACACTACTAGTCCATACTGGACCATAGTAGGACTTAGTGTAAATAAAAGCATGAAGACCAGCCACTGCACTGGGCATGCATTTGCTGGTTGTCACTTGCGTTGATAGCAGCAGACTCCAGAAAAACACACGCTATGTACAATGTACGTGAAGGGCAATATGCATCTACACACGCTGGCGTGCAGCACATACCATGTACATGTAGTGTACTGTCATGATCTCTTGGCAATTCTTTTTTGTGTCTCAAATGCGGTTCACAAATGTGCGTTCACATGCACCTCCTGTACTGTAAAGCCACTGCCACACTGTCCTTGCGGACACCAGAGAATAGAGCCATACAGAACCAGCACCGTGAGCCCCCCCCCCCCCCCCCCCCCCTCCACACCTAGCTTTACACACGCGCGCGCGTGCATGCGCACACACGCACGTGCATACACACATACATGTACGCAGACATTGCATTGCATGCATATGCACACAGTGTACTCGTGGGAACATGTGCATAACCCAGATCAACATTGCATGCGAACCCACACATGCGGGCACGAGCACGCGCGCACACACACACACACACGCACACACACACACATACACACATGTGCGCACACACACACACTCATACACCTGCCCACCGCTGAAGCGAGGATAGCGAACAAACTACGTTAGACATAGCAACTTGTGCTCGGATTACACCTTTCAACAGCTTGCACACACATACACACACGCGCGTGCGTGCACGTACACATGCGCACATACACACACACATACACACACACATAAATGCATGTACTTGCGCATAGGAAAGGATTCAAAATATTCAGCCATAGACAATTACCCAATGCACACCTGAGTGTGCACATCTTAGTTGTGGCATCCCCATTTTTACAAGAGCAGGATTTAGAAGTTCGTCCTTGGTTCAAAACACAAGCTTCTGGCCAGCGCTTTCCTTACACCATCAGTACAGTACAGTGGTTGACACGAACCTCATTCCTACAGGGACAGCAGCCCAAGTTCAGCAGCTCTGAGATACGTTGTCCATTGAGCTCAGGATACTCAAGGATCCACCGAAAGTTTCAAACGGCACTCGTGCGACTGGAGCTGCAAGTGGGTTCACTTACCAGCGAGTGGGCAGCCACTTCATGCTCCACAGGTAGTCCATGCTAAATTCCAGTACCAGTACTAGTATCACTACGTTCGACATCGATGTCTTCACTGACTTCAGCCTGCTTTTTTCATCATTCTTCGTCAGTAATTATTTTCTTCTTTGTGGCCACCGCGTACCGCTTCAGCAAAGTTTTCAGAAAAAAATCAAGCAGCGTAGGAACTGCCTTTGTTTTGCATTATCCATGGTCAGTGATTCATTCCAGCGTAGAAACTGCCACGGCTACAGAAACACTGCAACAAGTAGAACTACATCCTGGAACAACGGCGAGCACAGAGAAATCAAAAAAACTTCTTTCTGAACAACAACTTGTTTTCGCATGGAACGCGATATTTTTTGAATCTCGCGGCAAAAAACAGATTTTGGAGGTGCCCTTTTTACACTGCGCTGCGCAACTGTTCGGAGCCTCCTTAAAGGGGAAGTTAAGGCAAAAATTAATAATAATTTCACCAGTTGTAGTCTTCGGGGTGCTGAGTCGAATGGTCTTGGTCCGAGGAAGCTGAGACGCTCCCTTCCTACTTGAATCCCAATCGAACTCGCGCACTTCCACCGAAACTGGGTGACTGCGCCCTACGAGATGGGGATTTGTATGCAAAATGTCACTAAAAGCGCCATTTCGTTCTTATAAAAGCACGGATGACCGCGATTGGCCCATATGTTGTAGTCTTTGGGACGCTGAGTCGACTGGTTTTGGTCCGAAAAGGCTGCGATGCAGCGTTCCTCCTTTATTCCCAATCGAACATGGTTGAAGAAGCGGTCACGTGGTCCTGGGTGCCCAAATCACCTGGTCACCACTCCAGCAGGTGACAACTTTCACACCAAGGTTCAACTCGGGTTCAACTCGAGTGACAGGACTGCACCCAAAAAAGGTCAAACAGGCTAGTAAGTTGTACCCTGCAGGCACGGTGACCAGTAGGTGACTGGTGTACGCAGGAGCACGTGACCGCTTCTTCAACCATGTTCGATTGGGAATAAAGGAGGAACGCCGCATCGCAGCCTTTTCGGACCAAAACCAGTCGACTCAGCGTCCCAAAGACTACAACATATGGGCCAATCGCGGTCATCCGTGCTTTTATAAGAACGAAATGGCGCTTTTAGTGACATTTTGCATACAAATCCCCATCTCGTAGGGCGCAGTCACCCAGTTTCGGTGGAAGTGCGCGAGTTCGATTGGGATTCAAGTAGGAAGGGAGCGTCTCAGCTTCCTCGGACCAAGACCATTCGACTCAGCACCCCGAAGACTACAACTGGTGAAATTTTAATTTTTGCCTTAATGTTACGTTATACGCCTTGCTTCACGTGATTACGTCATGTCTCTATTGGACGCATGCACGCATCCATATTCTGGATTCATGTCTTCTTCTCCTGGCTCTTCTTCCTCACTTGAGAATGTAAATAAGGCCAAAACAAATAATGACCTTGTTTCCGGTCGGCCGACCGGGCCACTTTTTCCCAAATTCTGAAACTTTTTTTGGTCCCAAATGTATACAAACGGTGGCAATGCCATGTGTGCAAGTGCACTCAACGAGTCATAACTCAGTCAAATCTCAACCGAATTCCACAATCGAAACACCTACACGGTAGCAGAGATTCTCAGCTGTCGGCTGAAAAACCTCCGGGGTCGATACGAGCTAGAATAACGGAGCTGGAAGGACTCGAACTGTTTGCTTGATTTCTAAGGATGTACGAAAACAGGAATACACCACATGCTGTACAAGAACAGTGAGTCAGTCAACTTTGACATTGATCCTTGCCATGATATAATTATTATGTACAATGTATATGTGTAGGTGCTCTTGTCCATCCACAACGATTGAGGAACCAAAAAAAAGTATCCAAAAAAAGTTTCATTCCGGCCGACCGCGTCTCCTTTTTGAGGGGTTGCCGACCGGAAACAAGCCTATTTTTTGTTTTGGCCTAATTAGTTTCTATTATCTTGTCACCAAACTAGTTCCTGTTGTCTAGTAGTAGTGGTGTGCATGAGAACATAACATGGCGCAGTGAAGTTTCGTACCTGTGTTTTTCTAGTTGCCCGTGGTGCATCCCGGTTGTGTTCGCACGAGGCCTGCAGGTCCAATTACATTTTATTTATTTCTCTAGTCGTGACCGTCTTCCGAAATGTCAGATGCAGCTGCACCAAGTGTGCCGAGCGCAGATATCGCTGCTCTTGCCGATCTCTTCAAAAAGCAGATGGAGGCAGCCAATGAGCGAGAGAAGCGTCTCGATGCAATTATCACTGGTCTTACTCAACAGAGTCAGCCTCGCTCGTCGCCAGCACCGCCAGCTCCAAAGCCTGTCGCGGCGGAGCGACCCATGCTGCTGTCCTCCGCGTCCCTGTCAGAGTTTGCTGCCTGGCAGGAACTGTGGGAAGACTTCTCTCGGTGCCAGCACCTGACAGCACAGTCAAAGGAAACCAGGGTATCTGCCATCCGTCAGTGCCTTGACGAAGACCTCAAACGTTTTATCAGGGAGGGCACCATTGTCATCGCGACCAATCCTGATGCGTGTGACGTCTTGGAGGCGGTCAAGCAGTTTCTTCGCCGACAAAGAAACCCGATACTTGACCGAATTGAATTTTATAAGCGCACGCAACAGAAAGGGGAATTGTTTGACGGGTTCCACACTTCCCTGAAGGAGTTGTTTAACACGTGTGATTTTGTGGAACACGAGCTCTGTTCTGCCTGTTCGGCACGTGCCTGTTCTACGTGCAAAACTAATCTTGCACGGGTCCACGCGGACATGATGCGAGACCGCATTGTGATCGGTATCCTGGACGACACCACCCGTCACAAACTGTTGTCCACCTCTGACCTGACATTGGAGGCGACAGTCAAGGTGTGTCGTGCAGAAGAGGCAGCCACACAGACCAGCCACCACATCCCTACCGCCTGCCAAGTCAATGCTGCCAGGAAGTCGTCTTATCAGCGCGCGAAGTTAGCTTCACAGCCCCAGTTGAGGCGAAGCACACTTCTGCTCGTGATAAGTGCCGTAACTGCGGACGCACAGCGCACACGAAATCGCCGTGTCCCGCGATCAACAAAGTGTGCCTTAACTGTAATGGAACGGGTCACTTCCGGGCAATGTGCCGCAGGCCTGCCAAGAAGCCGGACAAGTCGTCCAAGATCGCACACTTG
The DNA here is from genome assembly GCF_964019385.1 of Sycon ciliatum. Taxonomy (NCBI): domain Eukaryota; kingdom Metazoa; phylum Porifera; class Calcarea; order Leucosolenida; family Sycettidae; genus Sycon; species Sycon ciliatum. The sequence goes on along the minus strand of NC_088650.1, from coordinate 8,415,282 downwards.
CGACTCAACCGAGCATCTCTGTTGGACGACGCAACAATTTCCGTTGCCACCCAGCTTGTGACCGAGCCAGAGCCCGTAGCTCTTAGTTGGCTCCCGGATACTGGTAGCGACGTTGATGCCATCGGCACTCAACACCTTGACCAGTTAGGCGGATTTGTCGAGAACCTGCTTGACGACATCGACGATGTTCGTACCGCAGATGGCGCCAGTCTCACCCCTGTTGGCAAGATTTCGGCGACTCTCAGTTGTGGACCAAACCAGCACACGTCCACCATTCATGTCTATGATGGTTTGACTGATGCCCTCCTATCCCGTTCATCCTTGCACGCCCTAGGATACTTGCCGTCCGGCTGGCCGAAGCAAATCGCAGCAGTCCAACAGGTAGTCCCATCGGTCGTTCCCGATGCACCTGCGGACAAGGTTGTGTCCAAAGCCACCGACTCAAGAGACGATGAGAGCCGAACTCCTAGCTGAATTCGCTGACGTCTTTGATGACTCTGTGTTGAAGCCAATGCTTGGTGGACCTATGGAAATTAGAGTGCGAGCTGATGCTAAGCCTGTCGCTGCATATCATGCCCGCCAGATCCCGCATGCGTACCGTGACCAAGTGAAGTCCCAGCTGGATGACATGGTCCGGGATGCCATCATCGAGGAGGTCACCGAACCCAGTGCGTGGTGTCACCCAATTGTCATCGTGGACAAGAAGGGGACAAACGAGAAGAGGCTCACCGTTGATTTCAAAAAGCTCAACGACCAAGTCGAACGCCCTGCTCACCCCGCACCAAGCCCTCGTGACGCTGTATCCAGCGTTGGCAACGCAAGATATTTCACCAAGCTAGACGCCCGCCACGGCTATTGGCAAGTTCCTCTGAGCGAGGCCTCCCGTCCGTTGACCACGTTCATGACACCTTGGGGTCGGTACAGGTACCTACGCAACCCACAAGGATTGGTCTCTGCCGGAGACGAGTTTAATCGCCGCACCGACGCCGCGTTCGCTCATATCTCCCAGTTCCAGAAGGTCGTTGATGACTGCCTCGTCTACGATAATGACCTGAACACCCACCGATCTCACGTCCGGGATGTCCTGCTCTGCGCCCGGGAGAATGGCATTACTCTGAGCACCAAGAAGTTTGTGTTCGGCATGCCAGCCGTGGAGTTCTGTGGTTACCGCATCAGTGCTGACGGCTGGACCGTTGATGATGCCAAGGTCAAAGCTATCAGCCAGTTTCCAGCTCCCAGCAACCGCACTGATCTCCGATCGTTTATGGGTCTTATCAACCAGTGTGGTGAGTTCACCCCGCACCTGTCTGAGCACGCCGCCCCGTTGCGCCCATTGCTCAAGACGTCCAACGAGTTTGTATGGGACTCAGTTCACACAGACGCAGTCAACGCTGCCAAGGCTGAGCTGCTGTCACCATCAACGCTGTCATTCTTCCAACGTGACCAGCCACTCCGCCTAGAGACCGATGCATCTGCTTTGCATGGCCTTGGCTACGTTCTGTGGCAGTTGCAAGATGGCAAGTGGCGCATTCTCCAGTGTGGCAGTCGATTTCTGTCGGATCCAGAATCCCGGTATGCTGTCATCGAACTGGAGCTCCTAGCTGTCGTCTGGGCGGTGAAGAAATGTTCTCTCTACCTCGCCGGTACATTGTTTGAGCTTGTCACCGACCACCGGCCCCTCACACCAATCATCAACTCGTACTCGCTCGATCAGATTGAGAATCCCCGGCTCCAACGCCTGGTCATGAAGCTTCGTCCATACCAGCTGCATGCCACTTGGCGTAAGGGTACTGACAACGCTTTCGCCGACGCGCTGTCCCGCAATCCAGTGGATGATCCCACCCCTGACGATGAGCTCGGTGAACACCCAGCCCTTCGTACTCCTGCCATACGCGCTTGCATTCGGAAAGACACCGAAGGCCAGATTGCCAATCTCCGGTTTGCCGAATTGCAAGAAGCCGCTCGAGCTGACTCGGATTATCAGGCACTCCTCACCACCGTCCGGAACGGATTTCCCGACGACAAACGCGACTTATGTCCTGCCGCCCAGCCGTATTGGACAGTCCGTCATCATCTTACAGTCGACCAGGACCTGGTACTGAAAGGTCCTCGCATTGTTGTCCCGCGTTCCCTCAGGCGTAGTGTGCTTGACGACTTGCATGCTGCTCATCAAGGTCTCAACCGTACCAAGGCTCGTGCTCGCCAGGTGGTGTATTGGCCCCAGCTGTCCAACGACATTGACAATATCGTTCGCAGCTGCGCTGAATGCCGTCACCACGCACCTTCCCAAGTGAAGGAACCGCTGCTGGCAACTGAGGATCGTTGTCCTGCCCTCCCGTTTGAGAGCACCAGCGCGGATCTGTTCGAATGCCAAGGCTACCAGTTCCTGGTATACGTGGACCGCAAGACCGGCTGGCCCTGTGTTGCCAAGATAGGACGCACCGCCACCTCCGCTGACGTAGTCCGTGCGTTCCGAGGCTGGTTCGCGGATCTCGGTGTCCCAGCTGTCCTGACGACTGATGGTGGTCCGCAGTTCACAGCGCAGCGTTTCTCCGCCTTCTGTCAGCGTTGGTAAGTCCGCCACGTCAGATCCAGTCCACATTACCCACAATCGAATGGCCATGCGGAGGCGGCTGTCAAGGCCATCAAATCTCTCGTGTACAAGACCACCACCAACGGAGACATTAATGTCGACGCCTTCCGTCGTGGCTTATTGGAATGGCGTAACACTCCCCGTACCTCCGGTCAGAGCCCAGCGCAGGCCCTGTTTGGCCGCCCCCTGTCGTCATTCGTGCTTGCCCACCGGACCAGTTTTGCCCCAGCGTGGCAAGAAACCGCTGACGAAATCGACAGTCGTGCCTCTGCCCAGTCTGAAGCAGCCAGTCAGCACTACAACCAGTCTGCCCGTTCTCTGCCTGCCCTCCACCTTGGTTGCCCTGTGGATCTACAAGATCCCCGCAGCAAGTTGTGGAACGCCCGCGGTACCATTGTCGCCATTGGGAGCCACCGCGACTACATGGTCAAGCTTCCCAGTGGCCGAATACTGTAAGACATGTATATTTAACGAGGAAGTAAATCTAACGTTTTAACGGATGACATTTCTTCGTTATAATAAGATCCGTTTAGGCCGTATGGCTTCATATATGTTGTGTTTGGACATGGCGGAATACTCTAGGATCGTTAACATATCTTCTCGTTAACCTATGAATTCTGGACAATCGTTAAATTTGCGACTCGTTATAATAACATGTCTTACAGTATACTGGCGAAACCGTCGCTTTCTTCGTCCTGTTGTCTTGCCCGTAGCACCTGCACAGCCGATGCCTGCTACCCCACTCAGCCTGCCCCGCCAGTCCGGCGCAGTCAGCGAAGCCGCCAAACCCCGTCTAGGCTGAATATTTCGAACACTCGTGGCCAAACTTATGATTAGCTGCCTGTGCGTCTTTCTGTCTCTTGTTGAGCTCAGCTATTTTCGTATTCAGTCATCTCTATCTTCTTTGCCGTCCTTTCTAGTTGGTATTAGATGCCTTGTTGTCATCTCAGAAGGGGCGTGAGATACATGTATGTAAATGTAATTGTTATTATTTCTATCTCAGAAGGGACGTGATGTATCATGCTAGCTACTCATGTATTGCGCATGTACTTCAAGTTGTTATCACCCGCATAACGCGTATTGTTACGTTATACGCCTTGCTTCACGTGATTACGTCATGTCTCTATTGGACGCATGCACGCATCCATATTCTGGATTCATGTGTTCTTCTCCTGGCTCTTCTTCCTCACTTGAGAATGTAAATAATTAGTTTCTATTATCTTGTCACCAAACTAGTTCCTGTTGTCTAGTAGTAGTGGTGTGCATGAGAACATAACAAGGGCCCCAACCTCTCGATTGGAAATCCCTGCACACACTGCACTATATGGGACATACACACACAGTCACACACACAGGCACACACACACAGTCACACACACACAGTCACACACACACACACACACACACACACACACACACACACACACACACACACACACACACACACACACACACACCACCACCACCACCACCACCACCACCACCACACACACACCTGACCTGACCTGACCTTTGACGCCCATCGCCGGAGGCGATGATAGCAATGCTACGGCAGAAGCCATAGCAACTTGTGCTGGGATTACACTTCGGAGCTTCGGCTTCGAATGTGACAGTGTGTTTGGCCTCAAATCGCTCTAGTTTTCCATAAATTTCCAGCGGTTTAAAGATAAAAATGCAAATGCACGCCTTGATTGCACCTAGCACCTCTTGCTTTCTTTGGCCTTTCGCTTCTTTGCTGATAGGTTACCTTTTTCCTTTGTCTAGTATCCTTGAGACTTCAGTCTTCTACTGCCGCTATGGCAGTGTCTATTGTCTAATGATGACTCCGAAGCTGAAGCTTGCAGTCCAGGCCTAGGACTAGTAAGAGTTCCTACCGGATCGTCGTGCTGTCCGTGTAGGTAAGTGCTGAAGTAACTAGTTTGTGCCGATATGGAAATTTCGGCCTTTTCCCCGGCCAATGCTGATGGCGACGCTGCGATGGTTCCGTGGGTTTGCAAGCACCGACGAGTGCCTTGTTTCATGCCCCGAGTCACGATTTCCCTGTTCGGTCAGGGCGGCCTCCACGAGTTCGGCAGGCTCTTTCGAGTGCCTTGCCACGACTCTGCGCTTAGCGCGTAGCAACATCAACAGACGGCTTCCGTCACGTCATTGGGCAGGCCCTGACGAGTGCCTTGCCAATCTCTGTACCTACAAGTAACTGGTATCCAACCCCATCGATGGACGACGCGGACATGGCGGATATGCGGCGGCTTCTATCACGGCAGTGGGCAGGCCCTGTCGCGTGTCTTGCCACACTCAAACCATCCGTCCACTGTTGATGGACGACGGTCTCACCAGGGGGCAGGCCCTGTCGCGTGCCTTGCCACACTCTAGCCATCCATCCACTGTCGATGGACGATGGTCACACCACTGCGCAGGCCCTGTCGTGTGCCTTGCCGCACTCTAACCATACGTCAACTGTCCACGGACGATAGTCTACAGTGAGCAGGCCCTGTCGCGTGCCTTGCCACACTCTAGCCACTCTAACCATCCCTCCACTGCGGATGGACGATGGTCGAACCAGTGGGCAGGCCCTGTCGCGTGCCTTGCTACACTCTAACCATCCGTCCACTGTCGATGGACGATGGTCTCTACAGTGGGCAGGCCCTGTCGCGTGCGCGTGCCTTGCTGCACTCTAGCCACTCTATCCATCCATCCACTATCCATGGACGATGGTCTCGTGGGTTTGCAAGCACCAGCAAGTGCTTTGTTTCTTGCCCCGAGTCGTGCCTTCCTTGTGTGGTCAGGGCAATTTCATGAAAAGCAGGAGTGCCTTTCCAATGTCTGTGCCTAACTCGCATCCACCCATGTCTGTGGACTGTGCGGTCATTGTAGATATGGTGGCTTCCGTCACGCCAGTGGGCAGGCTCTGTCGGGGGCCTTGCCACACTCTAACCATCAGTCCATTGGTGATGAACAATAGTCTCGTGGCTTTGCAAGCACCGGCGAGTGCTTTGTTTCATGCCCAGAGTCACGACCATAACTTAATGCCGTTCTGCCATGCTCATTTTGTTGTTTCGCAAGTACAGTTCTACCTGTGTTTGCTTGCTCCTATACCAAGCAGAATACCGTGTTGACCGGGAAATGTTTCTGCACCAAAGGGCTGTGGATCGAACGTGCATCCCTGTGTCAAGCGGAATAATGTCATAGACCAGTTTCCGCTGCACCACGGGCGTCCGGTTAAGGCAGGTTTACCTGTATGTAGATACATGGTTTCTGGAAGCATGATCACGATGTTAGAGGTGGCTGACGCACCTCTGTGAGCAATGAAAAATAAACATTAATGGTTGCCATTTGTGCAGTGCCAACAATGTACTGCCATTCCTATTGCTCAAGCACTTTTTGTGATAGCAACCTCGAAGTGGTGAAGCATATAACACTTTTACTGTTGCCATACCTCGGTCTGACCTTCGGTGGCTGGAGCACGTACGGACACGGGCGCTCCAGCAATCTGCTGAGCGTAGTGCCAAGAGTGCAATGTCCTGTACACTTGCCTTCGTGTACGCTATGACTTGTGGTATACTGCCTTCCACTACTCAAGTTAGTGCCCACCTCGGGCACCGCGAGGGACCACCCCCTTCTTGGTCTGGGCAGCCACGGCCTTGCCCGATTACTGCCGCATCCATAACTGGGATCAATTCATTGCCCATATGATATGTGCATATCAGCGCGGCCCTTTCCGTACAACGGCAGGTCCAAGTAACCATATCTGTAATTTACTACTGTGGATAGCATTTCATCGTACGTATCCTGGAATATCTACGCAACCATAGCTAGCAACCAGATCAGTCTCGTACTGTTTAGTACTGATATGGCGGATACGCCGGTACTGCATGCACGTGTACCTTGTGCCCGACCCACCATGTACCAGGCTTTCGTTACCAACAAGGGCTTGGCAGACGAGCTGAAGCAGTTGGCTGCATGTCGTGTCGCCATAGTGTCGCAGTATTATTATCTGTGTTCTGTGCTAGTCGCTTTTAATTGACTGTCACCCTTTTCTCCCTTCTTGTCTCCGACTTGAAGGGCACCTGTACATATGGTGTATCCTCGACACATAGAGACTTTTTTACTTTATATCAGGCACTCTGCGAGATGCCTGTTCCTTCACTCCACACGCGCATAATGCTTGGCTACGCACTTGCCGTGGTTGAGGTGGTGGATCACTTTAAAAGTCACACTGTCACATTCGAAGCCGAAGCTCCGAAGTGTAATCGTAGATTCCGCTAGGACCCGCAGGGTCCGACGTGGAATCGGGGTTACACGAGGAGTGAAGGCGAAGAATGTGACAGTGTGTTCCCGCCCATTGTGCTGGTGTCACCCACCCCTCACTGTCACTACTCTTGATTGCACTATCATTTTGGTCGCTCAGAAAAGGCCAAAGAAAGCAAGAGGTGCTAGGTGCAATCAAGGCGTGCATTTGCATTTTTATCTTTAAACCGCTGGAAATTTATGGAAAACTAGAGCGATTTGAGGCCAAACACACTGTCACATTCTTCGCCTTCACTCCTCGTGTAACCCCGATTCCACGTCGGACCCTGCGGGTCCTAGCGGAATCTACGATTACACCATTCAACAGCTTGCAAGACACACACACACACACAGTCACTACTAGTACTAGTACTACTACTACTACTAGTACTACTACTACTACTAGTACTACTACTACTACTAGTACTACAGTAAAACCTGTAACTAAAGACCACCGTGACTAGCGACCAGCCTGATACTACCGACCACTTCTCCAGGCACGGGTACGGACGGTCTCACATTCAAAATGCACTGTGACTAGCGACAACCTGCTGAACGCGACCAGCGACCGCCTTTTCTTGTCCCAAAGACGACTTTTTGTGTCGTCAGGTTGAGCATCTATCCGTTTTTGTTTCGCTCTGTAAAGAGCACTTAGGGTTCCCTGTAACAAGACGGCAACGTCTGTAGGGCCTTCCCTATCAAAATAATAGATTCTACTACTACTACTACTACTACTACTACTACTACTACTACTACTACTACTACTACTACTACTACTACTACTACTACTACTACTACTACTACTACTTTTGACCCGTAACTAGCGACCGCGATGTAGGAAATCAAATGTTGCTCGAAGCTCCTTCTTGAAATTTTGCTGATTTTCCAAGGTCCTGATAGGAATCTTTCGATATTCCAGCTGAACAAATGAACGCAGGTCATTTTGACTGTGCAGTCGGTGTGGACTGCACTGCACCTGTCAAAGTTTCAAGCCCTGTGAAGAATAAACAAACAAAGTCATGATAGGAAACGTCTTGGAGAGTGCATCGGACGCGCTCTCTGATCGATGTTACTATTCGGAGGAGAAACGAAGACTGAGCGGCTCTGTCACCCCAGTCATACAGACGAATCGATGATGGCATCAAGGAATCCGTAAACCACACTTGAAGCAGCACCACAAGGTCCTGATGCTGACGGATCGCGTTCAAGCAATCGAGAAGTCCGCACAAGGACAGTCGGTACGATTGATTGCATGAACAAATTAATTTGAAGCCCAGCGCAAAACGAAACTTACACAGGGAGCGTTTGACTCCTGGCTTCAGAAGTGGCAGCTGAATTTGATGTCTGCAAAAATTAAACTCTTCTCTCCCTCTCCCTCTCTCTGACTCTCTCCATCTCTCCGTCTTTCTCTCCAAGTGTTGTTTGACCTAAAATAAGAATGGTATTGCGCAAGTTCTGGGGAATTGTATTGGCTGCATTTTGACATACATATCAACTAATGGGATCCATATAAGGTCACGCAGTGCAAACCTCTAACTAAAGACCACCTGGTACTAAAGACCGCTTTTGCTGGAACCAAGGGGTGGTCGGTAGTCACAGGCCTTTTGCCACAAGGGCCACACCACTCCGAAAGGAGCCAGAGTCATTGTCAGGAGCAGAAACGGAGATGGCGACTCAGGTCACTCTGTCGACGGAACTGACGGTTGCAGCGAGAACAGCGAACACCATACGACGCTCTATCAGACTTGGTTGCTCGATGGCCACGGTCGCACTTGTGACGTCTGAAACCAGGCACTGACTTGAATTGCCGATTGCGTGTCACACACAAGAGAGAAGCTGGGACATTGAGCGGAATAGGTGATGCCGGCGCGGACGCTTCCGATGGTTCCAGGGGCAAACAATGATGTACACGCAAGCCACCGCGAGAGTGAAACCACCTCCTGCATGTACCACACTGCACAGCACCACGCTGCTCCTGGATGGGGAGACTTCGCTCTGCGCTACACTTGTGTCTTGCTTTGTCACCTGGCCGACGAAACGAACGGTGGCAGATAAGACAGTCCACCCGTTGAGTTCCCATGACACAGTCACACATACACACGCGCACACAACACAGTCACACACATACACACACACACTTCTTGGAAAGGTGATTCTGAACCGCCCAACGCCGACACCCTCTGAAATCCCCAAAACTCTGGGTGGACTTGAAAATGATCCCACTTATGGGCTCACCACACCTCAGTAAGTGGGCGAGGACAAGTAAGGTGCAGAAAAAAGGATTGACGGCATCAGGGTATCCGTCCCGGGATCCAACTGCAGCTACCCCTGACCCCAGTGAAGGTAATTCTTGCTACTAGTGTGGGTGGCTAAATCAGTTAACAGCAAGAGTACATAACCCCCCGGGGGTTATGTACTCTTGTTAACAGGTATACTTCAAATAGAAAGTATATGAACCCTGAAACCAACAAAGGTGGTAGGTACAACATTACACCTTCAAGCAGTCGAGCCTGTAGGCAACAGACCCAACAATAGGGAGGTTTCGCTCTACGCAATTACGTATGAAAATCCGTATGTCGTACGCGCCGGGGAGCGAGGGCAGCTTTCATCCGTAAATCTCTCTACGGATTTCCGTAGGGAAGCTCTTTCCTACGTTGGGTCCTTCGTAGGACTTTTTGAAATATTTTTTTCGCATTTTCCGCATTTGTCCATGGCAACGTTCAAGCTGCGCGAAACACAACGTACACACACCGTACACCACGTGCAAAATAAGATGGAAACGCTGTTTCGGTTCATGGTGCATGCGGTGGGCGCATGCAGCCAACGCGTCTCCAAAGCAACAACGCATGTTTAGCAGTCGTGGGTAAATCACGTAGAGCGAAACCCAGCAGCTCTGATTTTTACGTATGAAAATTCCGTGCAGTTCCTACGTTATTTTCATACGTAATTCCGTAGAGCGAAACCTCCCTACTATCCGGCATAAGTGTACCCACCAACCGAACTAGCTGGCACACACCACACACACACACACACACACCTGTCCTGAACATTGCCGTAAAACGGTCACATGTCCCCTCATACGAGGGGCCGACAGACATGGGGGTAGGTCGTTGAATACGGTACGCAGCACGCTCCGCAGGCTAACGGCCAACCAGAGTTCGGGTATACTTTGCGCAGCTGTGGAGTTGGAAACCCTCCTTTGATCGGCAGCCTCTGCCACATGCGCTGCAATGAGCCTGGCAGCAGGGTAGTGTTAGCTGAGTCCTCGCCGACACTGGTACTGTCGCAACCGAGTTGGGCGCAGACAAAGGAGTGCCTGTAGAACTGTAGAACGATCGTCGTCGGGTCGACACTTATGGACGGCGAGGCCTCCGGCGCTCCTGAACCATCTCTTACACGCCGGGCATTTCCTGCTCCCAATCTGATCTGCGATCGGCTTGCTGCGCTCCTCTTTGCACTTGTGTCGGGCCATACCACTCTTCGACAGTGACCGGCCACAGACCGCGCATGGTGTTCGTGGTTGCGGGCGTGGTCCAGATGACGCAACGCTGGAGTACGCCCCTCGCCATTCACTGCGCTCTTGTGCCAGGTCAAACCATTCCTCATCGCCCAGGTCGAGGCATCGAACATCCGCTCTCACGGCGTCACGCCACCTCTTCCGAGGGCCACAGGCAGGACGGGTCGGCAAGAGGGCGCCAAACAGTAGCTGACGCGGAGTATGCTCCTCCTCCATTCTGCACAGATGACCAAGCCACTCCATTCGGCGACGCAGGAGCCGGGTCGGTAGATCGGCTTGTCTGGCAGAGTTCCAGATTGCCAGAACCTCAGTGTTAGTCACGCGGTATGTCCAGATGTCAAGTTGAGTGATGCCCAGGATCGAACGGATACCGGTACATCTCATATGGAATGTCGAGAGGGCGGCTACATCCCGGCTCAGCGGCACCCAGCACTCAGAGCAGTAGACCAGCAGGGATACAACGCATGCCTCATACACCTGGCGCTTAGTGGCAACTGATAGGTTGCGGTCCATGAACACCGTACGACGCAGCGCCCCAAAGGCCATCGATGCTCCAGCAATGCGTGACTTGATGTCATAAGCCGATCGACCATCTGTATGTACGATGGCGCCGAGATACCTGAAGTCAGCCACGCTCTCAACAATATCACCCACTACCATCAAAGGCAAGCGGTCATGTGCTGTGAGTCAGTAGCCGTCCGGCATAACCTTGGTCACACACACGCACACACACAGGCACACACACCAATCTGTGCAAGCAGAGTTCGGACACAATCAAAAGCAACACAAAAGATCGAAAGACACACAGAAAGTAATAAAAAGGGGGAAGGGGGGGGGGGGGGGCATCGCATGATGGCAAAGGTTAACAAACCCACAGCACCTATTAACATTTTTTTTATGAATGGTGCACAAGACGACCACAACATGGAGGAGGAATTTGACTACTTTTTTTGTGAGGGCGATGATGCTATGGGCAGGCACTTAGTTCTACAACTACAGCTCACTACGATTCAGCTATAAAAAAAAAAAAAGGCACGGAATAGCGGTAAGCCAAATGCTTTAGACTATAGCAGGAAAACACAGGACTAACAGGAAAATGCAATGTGTACAAGCCAACATGCACACAGACTCAAGTAAACAAAGCCAGCAGAGGATTGTCGGCACACACACACGCGCGCGGTGGTAGAGACAGTCCGTTGTCAATTGTCGCTATCCTTCTCACGCTGCACTATGGGGATAGCAGGTGCCGGGTAGCGGAGCTGGCAAGTGCAAGGCGTGATGATAGCTCTGGCTGCGGCGCACCCTGTGACTATAGACGGCTGCTGTTCCTTCTGAGCAAGCCGGACACACTTACACAGCTTACGCTTAGAACGTACTGCGCACACAGGCTTTAGGTTGTTGTTTTGTGTTTTTGTCGCCGCCAGCGGATCAGCCGCATTGCAGCTACGTGCCGAGCCAGCTTTGCAGCGAGATGTGGAGTTCTGGGACGTGGAGCCCGGGTTAAGAGCGCAAAGCAGCTGCAATCACTACATGCAGGGTACTGGTACGGTCTCCACAACACCGGGTTGCGGAGATGATTTTGCGGACACTGGATCGCACACAGCGCGGGTGGTTATGCCGATGCACAGTTACTGGTACTGGGCTAGCGGTCAGCTACTACAGAATCACCAACGTCGAGTATTCACACATACGAACATGCCCGCAGGAGAATTAGGTGCATTGCAGAGAGCCGTCGGGGAGAAATTTGTGCCAAGCCAAGTGTCGCCGTAACAAATCCGCCCGACCCACTATTAAGTCGTGCGCACAAGCCGCCAGTGGTAGAGCGGACTACACCATGGAATCTTGCAGCCACTTGAAAACACTTCTGAGCAGCTAGCAGGCTTAGAACCACATCTCTCACACTGCACGTACAAGCAGCAGCAGTTCATGCCTGATTACAAAGACATTCACAGCTCATTGCCACTGTCCGAATCACTCGACGAGCCGGAGTCTGAAGAAGAATCAGAATCGGATGACGAGTCGCTGCTACTGCTGTCACTCAGGCGTGTGGTGTGAGGCGATGGAATGGCAGGCATCGTGCTAGATGGCGTAGCGACACCAGAGCTGGCCACCTCTGCAAGGATACGAGTCACGCGGGGAAAAAAGAAGAGGGTTAAAGACCATTTACCGTATATCCCGGAATACCCGTCGAACCTTTTTTTTACAATAAAACCCAAGGTCGGAATGGGACACGACCAAGACTACAAACTGGTAAGCTCACAAGAGTGTGTGAAACTCGGGATTTCCTTTCTATTCTACCCAATTGACAGTTTACGGCTTGGGCCGTGGTCGGCTAATTGTGCTTGCTTGGTCATGTTCCAAGGAGAGCAAAGAGATAAAGACTCTTGCTAGTCAAGCATACACTACTGTAAGACATGTATATATAACGAGGGAGTAAATCTAACGTTTTAACGATCGACATTTCTTCGTTATATTAACCCTTTCACGGTCTCAGAATCCAGTCAAAATGAGGCTATTTACAGAATTCAACAATTTCGTACCTTGATTCATCCATAACTTCAGTTTCCCTTCGCTTATTTTCGTGATCTTGGGCTCTCTCGAAAGCTCTGGACAAGAGCAACACGCCGAGCTACAATTCGACACCAAGCGTGCCGTGGATCCAGCGCTGCAGCGCAGCGACATCGCCCCAGTGCTTGATTCACGACGAGAAACAAGACTCAACAGCCATTTCCCTCTCCTTGCTCACATCGAGCTCATATTTTTTGTGAGGAGTGCTGCGAGTCCATACTCTCATTTGAATCCGTGTCTCTATGGCGACAGGTAGCTGCAAAGGGAAAAACCCGTCCTCAAGACCCAGCTCGCCCACTCAAATCGTAAATGAGCCGTGACGCAGATCGCGAGCTTCGTAGCATCGCAGCCGTTCACTCTATCGCTTCGGCGATTGTTCCTACGGATAGCCTGGAGCTTTCTCTTCAACCCAGATATTTAGATGTTCGAATTTGCTCAAAAATTGACTGAGTTACGATAGTTTGAAAAATCGATCACCGGTGATCGATTTTCAAATGTGAGACCGTAAAAGGGTTAAGATTCTTTGAGGCTGTAATGCTTCATGTATGCTGTGCGTGGATATGCCGGAATAGTTCAAGATCGTTAACATATCGTCTCGTTAACCTATGAATTTTGGACAATCGTTAAATTTGCGACTCTTTTATGATAACATGTCTTACAGTAGCTCAGGAAATTTGCCACAGCAGTCCGAAGCCACATACCTTTCTTTTTCTTGCCGCCAGTGGTAGACAGCCGATGACTTACATCCTGCAAGGGAGAAAGAGAAGCAGGCCAAACGGAACGTTATAACTGCTGCTACAGAATTTTGCCACAGTGAGAGGGACTGGAAAGCATCCGGGTGAAACAAAACAAAATGTACGCATGTTGCCACTGCACGTACAGTACAACACATCGAACACGGCAGCTATAGCCATGCCGCGGTTCCAAGCTACCGTAAAACATGTAATTTTCGGTGATTTCGGTAGAGAAACCAGGCACCTAAATTTAAATTACACCTAAAAGGCACCAGAGTATGCACTGTATGTGAAGGGAATGCTGGTCACCTAATTCTACATTACACCTGAAACCTGGCAGATCTCTGGCACCGAAAGTTTAGTGCACCTAAAATTACATGTTTTAGAGCATTCACAGGTACACACCGACTCCAGACACAATATTCATACAGGCACGAGTAAGGGTTGGTTCACATAAGCAAAATCGGCGCCGCAAGACATCGTAAGACAGCTCCCGATCCGTTGCGCATATGGTTCCGTGGGAGTTATCCCTGTTTTTCACGTCGTGCCCTAGCTATAATAACACTTGTAAACAAAGTTGAACAAACGAATACTTGTCCTTTGTGTCCTGCGCCCCGTGGTACGGAATGGCTGTGATTCCGTTGTAGGCTATTCATACTACGTTCCAATGCGTGTCACGTTTTTGGAATACGACGTACTGGCAGACGTCGCTTTCATGCAGGTGCATACACACAGGCACGTATATGCCTTTCGTACAGCTGTGCACACAGCTTCTTTTGGACACAAACTGCCAGGAACGACAGAACGAACCCCGGTACAGGGGTCTGGATGCGTCGTCTACGTTTTCGTATCAGGGGTACGATTTTCCAGCCACGTTCCATGTTGTCATGGCTATCCGGACGAAAACGTCGCGTACGCCACGTTTTGGGCGTAGTGTGAATGGCCCATTACACACTGTCCACACTCGTGGGAGCTGATTTCTTTTTGCACAGCCAGCCCAGTAGGCATTACAACAGACACTGCCGTACCTGCAGCCGCTGCTCAAGCTCCTGCTTCTTCTGCGCACTGTCCTTGCCTTTGGTTTTGACTGCGAGCAGGAAAGAACGCAGGGGAGAAAAGAAAAGAGTAAGGAATGACTAAACTCCAATAGCAATACAAACATGTGTATCATTCAGACTAGTCTAACACCACACGCCTGCGCGTGCACACACACACACACACACACACACACACACACACACACATCACAATCACGCGCACACATGCAGTGTGATCTGTTCTACACAATAACACTTTAGTGAAGGACTGAAGGTTCTTTTGCAAGTAGAACACATGTGTTATCTAGTTTCCTGATTATTGGAAATATTGAAAGATTTCTGGGTTTCTACAATAATTTCTATTCCTGGGATACTGCATTTAAAATTAGGGAAAGAAAAACCACAAATCTCAACCTATCCTACACCATCAAATCCATTATATTTCGTAAAGCGCCATCGATGGCGCATTGGCTGCTGCTACATGTACTACGCAGTGCAGTATTTGAAAGTACATGTTTTCAACTAGTCGTGCTTTACAATAGCTCAATTTGGGTAAATTTTAGCAAGCGTTCTAATTTCGTAAATGGCGGGAGCCTCGCGAAGTTGATATTGTGCATAATTTTCCTCGTAATCCCCAGTTATGTGGGAGTTGCACACTTTTGGGGGATAATGTACTCTTGCTTTCACTCCTTGGTGCAGAATTGGCGCACGACGAAGCTTGAAGCTAGTGCGCGATCAAAAATGCGCATTCAACCATTTTGAGTTGCAGTCACGCTGAGAATAACTCCGATATCTTCCCGCTTACCTACCGTAATGTCGCGTGCATAAGCCGGATTTGTGCATAAGCCTGTCTCGTGTAGAAGCATGAAATCTGCAACAGCTTTTCGCGTACAAGCCTGTCGCATGCATAAGCCGGGCCAGAACACGAGACGCGCCACGTGTCGCGTGCGTAAGCCGGGCTACTACGCAAGACTGGTGAGCGCGCCTTTTACATGTTCATGTTTGCATGGTACCGTACACTTGCGAAAAAAAAGAAAAAAAATCCCGTTGGAAAATGTTGGTTTTGACGTCCAAAAGTCAGCAGTTTGCGCATACAAGCCTGGTCATTGAGTGGTGCTTGTCATATAAGCCTGTCTCGTGTATAAGCCTGTCTTGTGTACAAGCCTGACTCCATCACGGCTTATAGGCATATAAGCCCCGGCTAATGCAAGCGACATTACGGTATGCGTTTTGGGGCTGGAAATCCTTCGGGTTTTAGGTACTTTCACAAGAACTTCGTCTGGTTTCCATGAGCCACTATTTTACAAAATAATCGGTGAGCTGCTCGTGACAGATCGCGCTGCGCATATTGGTTTGAGTTTGAAAACGTCTTCTTCATCACGACGCAACACACACGAATGGCGCTTGGTGTTGTAGTTTCTACGAGTGCATCAATAGCTTTCCAGAGAGTGGTTTTTAGAGAGAAATGGCCAAGGAGAGCAGAGATATGACAAATTTGTGTTTTTGTAGACTGTGAATTGACTCAATTGCGAAAATAATGGGTCGTGAAAGGGTTAAAGTCGCCGACATACGGTACATTCCTGAAGAACGGCCTTGCCCGAAAACTCGAATATTCATCTCTTTTTCTTTTAGTGATTGGTGTGGGACTGAGACCGTTTGGAGAGTGTTGTGAAGACGTACGGATATACGGTAAAAAAATAAAATAAACACAAAAAACACAAACTTGGGCCAAGCACACAGACATATCACGTTTAGTGGATAGGAACCAGCAGTTAGTCTTCAAAGGAACCAGTCATCAACAGTTTCCTGTGCCTGTGGAGAGCATGACGTGGCGGTCAATTCACTCACCTGGGGCTCGCTTAGGCTTATACAGACACTGCTGAACGAATTTGCGCAACTCCAGTAGCGTACGCGGTCGAAGGGTTTCAAAATCGATCTCGATCTCGTTCGGATTGGAATCCTTCAACGACGGCTCGCGCTGCTGGATGATGTTAACGACCTTGCCGAGCTTGTCGCCAGGCAATTTGTTAATATCGAGACTGAGGCGACGCTTGTCATCGTAGCTCATCTCCGGCACATCGTCATCATCCTCACTGAGCGGTGGAGGCGGAGATCTTCAAAAGCACAGGGGAAGGAGCACAGCAGGTGGTAAGGATACTTGCAAACCATACAAAGGTGCCCAAGCCCAAAATCCAAATGCAATTGATCGCTCCTATGTCCTCTTCTTCTACATATATGACTGTACTTGCGCTGTTTCCTTCACTGTCTGATGAGTCAGAACAAAAAAAAGCCCTTACTTTCCCTCGTATACCTCATGGATACTAGCAAGAGTGTGCAACTGGGGTCTGGCTGCTGTAGGCCCACTGCGCAGCGGAATTCCAACATTATGTCATGCCGCCGAGGCACAGACGACTCCGCATTCCGCGGTGCTTGGAATCAGGGAGTACTTCGAGCGCAGCGAAGGTGTACGTCACTTTTGGCGTAATGTTGGAATTCCGCCGCGCTGCACACTCTTGGGGTTATGGACTGTTGATACTAGTAGTCCAGTTGATTGTACCATAAGAATTAAGATCTCAGCAACAGGCAGATCCTGTTCAGAAGTGGAACACAGTCAACTCAAAGTATTCTCTCATTGCCGGCCTGACAGCCGCCAGTACCACCCGCACCCATGCTGCACAGAGTGATGAACACTTGAACAGGCACGAGGCAACCAGTTGGCACTTACTTTGCAGCTGCGGCTGCTGCTTTCTTTGTCGTCTTCTTCGCTGTGGGCGTCTTGGTGGCCTTGGTGGCTTTCGCACCCTTAGCTGTCTTCGCCGGCGTTTTCGGTTTGGCGGCAGACTTTCGAGGAGCTTTGGCAGCACCAGCGCCACTAGCCTTGGGCGCCTTCTCGGGTTTAGAGGATGCCTTCTTGTGCTTGCGCTTGGTCGGTATAGGGACACTGCTAAGCTCATGCAACTGTTGATGTACAATTGAAAGCTGGGCAAAACAGGTACACGCAACAAACACAAGCACAATAAATAATTGATGCAACAAAACGCATACAAAACCAGGACCTTGCTTCATAGCGCTAGCCAGATTTGTCCAACCCCGGGAAAATCATGATTCCAACGCTAATTTTTCCGCGATTTTCAAAGTTCATTGCATGAAAACAGTCTCACAGACAGACAGACAGACGGACGGACAGACACACACGAACAAGAACAACAAAGTGCACACTTTACAAGGGCAAACGGCCGCATCAGCGAACGGTCTTGCAGTTGAAAATTAGCACGATACAAAAACATATGAATTGCAATCGAGCGCACAGTGCAGTGTGGCGCAGGCAATTGTACTGTACTGAAACGTTAGGGATCATACCTGGCGTTGTAGCTGCTTTAACCTATTAGCCCTGTCCTCCTCGTCAGACTCGCTCTCCGATCCTTCACTCTCGGCCTCCTCTGTGCCAGAGGCGCCGCTGCCAGAGTCGCTCTGGGATGCGGTCTCCTCACCCGCAGTCGCCTCCTCGCTCTCCTCGGGGACGTGTTCGTCAGGCAGCTGCGCAAACTGCTCCTCGAAAGCATTCTGCATCAGGACACAATGTCAGAGGCAAGCAGTGAAAAAGAGGAAGGAAGAGCATTCGGGACCCGGTAGGCAGCAATAGCCGATTGCGGCACTGCGGTAGCCGCAGCAGCAGCACATACCTGCAACTGCATGGCCATGTGCACGACATCATGGTCAGGCGTGTTGTAACGGCGACAATTGTCAAAGACGAGGCGCACGTCGGCAGCGAATTCCGCAGCGGACTGATACGCGTAGCGCTCCATCTTGTCCTACAGAGGAGGCACGAGAGACACGTACACGCACAACGAATCCAGGTCATGGCCACCGTGCTGAACAGCAAAACACTGACAGACGAGGAGAGTGTTCAACAACAGATCACCTGCATCTCAGACGGTGCTAGGTAACTTAGACCCAGACTCCAAGCACAAAATATCACACACAACCAAACACGTGGTGGAAAGAAGCAGGCCTTCTCACTTTCGCTAACCAGCAGAACATGCCCCCCCCCCCCCTCCCCCACCAGAAAAAAACTTACTCGTACGGTGCCAAGGTCCATAGGTTGGGTGATGATGTCATAGTAGTCTGGGATGCCAAGTGCTACCGGGTCGACAGGCTGCAAAAAGGGCCAGGAGTACCTCTGAACAGAAGTAACCGACCATCGCATGTACACACGCACACACAGTCACAGAGAACAGCTTGGAAACGCAATGCACAATCCGACATACAGTGAACCAGCGTACTGACTAGCATAACATATCAGACCACCAGCTCCTCTACATGCTCTACCGTAGAATCCTGGGGACTAAGCCCGTACACAGTTGGCGTACAACCCCACGGGCCCAGGCTTACTTGAATGCATGCGTAGTTAATTTCCCTCTGTTGCTACCTGGATGTAAAGTGTAACGTCTGCTACAGCCAGGTACAAGCAAGAGTACATACGCTCCTTAAAAAGTGTGCAACTCTGCATACCCTTTCGATGGGGTCTACCAACAGACAGTGGTATCAGCCAGAAACCACGCACAACCTGACTTGAACAGGATTTACTGTACTTTCCGCAGTATACACCACGCCCAGATTTTTAGTCACGAAAATACAGTGGAACCTGTCTACACGTGGTCTTCTAGGACAGGTGGTCGCCTTATCCGAGTGGTCACCTTGACAGGTGTTACTGTACAGACATAGACCCCACTCATCACCGTTAGTTTGACAACCGTAGCCGCAACGACTTTTTTGGGTGAATTACTGGTGTTCAAAGTGCGGCTTTATCTACTCGGTAAATTTTGGTAAATGACTGCACACATGTAGATTTAAAATTTTGGTAAATGACTGCACACATGTAGATTTAAAGCTCCCTTACCGAATGTCGTTTCCCGCACAAATCTCTGATAACCTTTTGACAGTGTTTCAGAGGTTCGGACAGGCGTTGACGAACCTGGACGTGTACAGGAGGCAGATGACACAAACCAAACAAAGCAGACTACACTCAGCAATGGAATGCAACCTCACCACAACCATAAGACACAGGTACAACAAATCTGCCAAAGTTCTGAACACGACAATGAATATCTCAGAGCGCAGTGTGTTTGCAGCAGCCATACAGAGCTAGGTGGCAGCTAGAAAAGAGCGTTACCACCGCTTCTGCCAATCACCGCAGGACAGACTTACAGGAGATTCCGGCAGGTCTTTCTTGGGCTTCCGCACGGTCCGCGCCGACCCTCGACGTTCCCCAACCACCTGCAGGCCCGGCCCGGGACTTGCAGCAGCAGCGGTGGCGGCAGCTGGCACCTTGGCCGGAGCGGTCGTCACTGGTACCGGTGCAGGCAGGGACACTGGCAACTGCATCGGCAGAGCAGCGACCGGCGCCGTCTGCAGGGTGACGGGAATGCGAGCGCTAGGCGGTGACTGAACGGATAATGCGGCCACCGGCGCCGCGGTTGGCGTTGTTGTGTCCGCTTGTTGCCTCTTTACCGTCTTCTTAGACTGCTGGTCAGAGAAATAGTAAAAAGCAAGCAACGCTTTCCAGAGTGACATGGCTGTACTGCAGCAATGAGTAGAATTAAATCGGTGGACACTGAACGTAGCAATGGCAAAATAATCCGTTCTCAGATAACAATCAAAGTAAAGAATGGTGAAACAACAACAATGAAACAACAATGGGATTTATATGCTTGGAGTGACGAAAGAGAATACAAGCGAGAAACTAACACATAATTCGAAAATGCTACACAAGCACAAGATAGATACATACAGATGAGAGCGAGATGGGACATTTAGCAAGATAGCAAGGCATAACGTGATGGTGAGTACGGTCAACACGTCACCTCGCTCCCACTATTCCACACACTCACCACATTCAAACATGCATTCTCACATTGCATCTCACATCACAGCTTGCTATCTTTGCTAAATGTCCCAGCTCATGTCAGAGTAATGTTATCAAGTACGTGCTATTTTCGCACATTATCAAGTACATGCTATTTTCGCACTGGTATTCCCCCCTTTTTCACTCCTAGTGTATACAACCTATTGTTGTTTCACCATTACCTTCTGTCACAAGATTCCACTGACAAGTGTTAAAAGAAAACGGTCAGAAAACGGCTTGCTGCAACATTGCAGTAAGCAGTACAAGGTCGTACATTAGACTTAACCCAACGAGACAACACGGGGCTTACAGACCAAAGCAAAAATATATCTGTCACCACTCCAGTGACATGTAACTTATAGCTCAGCCTATTTGTGCACCTCTCTTTCTCTTTCCTTCTGATTGACTCCATTTCGCGCTATTCCTTTCCTGCTGGTTCGTCACCTGGTGTGAGTTAGTTGAGTCAAGAGTACATAACCCCCCCCCCCCAGAGTGTGCAACTCCCACATACCCTGCTGTCCCAAGAATTTCATGTTGACGTCATTGCTCCTTGCACCAGTGATTTGTACGGGTGTCAATGCATCACACGTTTTTCTTTGCAATAATTTGTACAGGATCGATCGGCTTCGGTCAACCACAGGTTCCGGATTCGTCTGATAATCCGTGTACAGTGCGCATTGCATCATCAAAATGACGTCAACTTGAAATTCTGTCGGGACAGCACCCATAGTAGAGTTGCACACTCTGGGGGATTATGTACTCTTGGTTGAGTGCACACCCTGCGCCAGAATCTTCTGCATAAAATAGCACCAAGAGTATATAATCTTGATAGCACTACTCACAGTATTCAACAAATGCTTTCCCCCTGATGAGTTCCCGCCATCTTATGGAAAGGAACAAGACTTGTCAGGAGTAACACTACTTGCTATCGTGGAGTGTGGCTGGTGAGCTGTTCGTGCTAATGTCTCAAGTGACGTGTGGTCTCGTTGGGTCGAATGAAGAACCTATTACTAATATAAATGGAAGGACCGGATGAAGACGTCTCTCTCTCTCTCTCTCTCTCTCTCTCTCTCTCTCTCTCTCTCTCTCACATACACACACACACACACACACACACACACACACACACACACAGACAGAAACTCACCGCTTTGGATCCCGTTGTTGTGGTCACCATGGGTACACTGCTTGGGACAGGCACGGGTGCGGGCGCAGGCACGGCAGCCGCAGGTGCCGGTCCCGGTGTGGTCATGATGTTCCGCTTTGCCGACTTTGTTGCTTCCTGTGGATGAGCCGCAGCTTTGGCTGGCTTTGACGGGGATGCATCTTTTTCTTTCTTGACAGAACGAGTCGTCGACTGTGCTTGCCGCTTCTCAGAGCCAGGCTGAGTGACTTCCTCCTGTGGCCGACACAGCACCGATATCGAAAACACCACGGTGAACTATGCATAGCGACATAACCTATTAGCATAAAGAGCCATACCCTCCTCATGCACACAGTACAAGTACAGAGCCCTAAACATTGCCACCTGAAGCCTGTTTTTTTAGCACGGAATATTCTCACCCCTAACTTAGTGCCTTCTTTCGCGCTTGCTGTGTGACTGGGTATATAACCTGTAGTGATCTAGTTGCCCTGTATCAGTTTGTTTCTATTGCCTGATGATTGATTCATTTCATGAAATTCAGAGTTGCAAAGAACGATGATGTATCTCTGGTGAGGACCTGATCGTGCAGTGTATATATAAAAGAAGCACATCAAGGTGCTGCGGCTGTTCAAGCTGCAACCGGACTGACAGCTTTATCACGTGTTTGTTCTGGTACTGCATTCCCCTCATGTGTTGTTTCCCGCATTTTTCCACCGCTCCATACATTCTTATGGTAGTGTAGTGTGAACTTGAGGCGCGTAAGAATATTCTTGCTGATTCTCTACCCCCAGTATAAATTCTGGCTTCGTTTTCGTTCTTGCTCATTCCCATGTATCTACTGATGAAAATGGGTGAAAAGCTTTTAGTATTATGAAATTGACAACCTTGTTGTTGTGTGTATATAAATTTTGTTCGCCTACGTCTCTCTATATATATATATATAGCCCGATCACCAAAATTAGGATCTTTCGCCAGACGTGGATGCACTCCTATAAATACTAAGGCCACACTCACGTACATTGCCACAGCACAAAGCTACAGAAACAAAACCCTTGGGGAACAAGAAACACAGAACCCACCATCGGCGGCATCTTCTCCATCTTTTCGAGAAAGACCTTTTCCAATTCACCACACATGATGGTTACATCCTGAACAACCAAACACATCAACAACAGAAAAAGGAGGAAAAAAGCAGCTTGTCAACAACTGAACAAAGGCAGTTTGCAGGTGCGAGCAGACTTTCTCTCCATACCACACAGCTCACTAGAGGCGAACAAAAGTAGTTGCAGGGTTCGTAGCACAACATATACACAAAATTTCAGGGGATTTCCAGGGGCATTTCAAGGGTATTCACAGATGTCATACAGTCGCTAGACACCACATATCCGTAGCCAAGCAGAGGTTCACTAATTCAGAATGTCAATAATCGAAGATTTGATCATCAATAAAATACTACAAGTAGTAGAGCCAACGTCACCATCGAGCTTCTCCATCGCTGAGTTCTTAGCGAACTAGCCAGTCTTTGTACGGGTCCAAAGACAACCAGCGATCGTTGAAAACACACTTGCTTTTCGGCATGGAGAACAAGTACAACTCTGTAAAACGTCTTCGGCATTCCGAAAAAAAACTGAAGACACTTTGTCTTGTTGAAGGCCAAAACAAAGAAATAAAACGGAAAAGCAGTTGCAGTGGCGGATTCCAGTTTCGCTAAAGTCAGGAACCGTCGTACCGCAGTCGATAGTCGAGCGTACATGGCGATCAAGGCTCAAATGTAAAAAATACCGTAAAGATCTACGCGAGCTGCGCTGGCCGCTGAGGCCGTCAACTCACATGAACAGCACAGGTGACCGGAGGTCACCGGACTGGCACTCGTAGATCTATGCATATCATGTATATCTACAGTCAGTCACTGAGTACGGAAGTCTACCAGGTCGCGTGATCTGGAAAACAAATTTCAGGGGTTTCAAGGGACATTTTCTAATAAAATACAAAATTTGAGGGGATTTCAGGGAATTCCCGGGGGAAGAAAAACTTTCAGGGTTTTCAAGGGTTTTCAAGGGTGCTACGCACCCTGTAGTTGATTCCTATGAGCTCCAGGGAGTCACGTCTGGAGAAGCTAAATGGCTTGATGTGCCGACACGGTGCCTAACCCCATGAAAAGCAGCATTTGCAGCAGCTTGTATTACTGACCCTGGCACGTGTAATACGGTAAATGTATCCCGTTAGTAACACCTATGCTTTTTTTAACATGATACCGGCGTTGATAAGACTGGCTTCAGAGAAACTACACCCGGCATTGACCAGAAAGCTTGCGCACACAAGCACACAAGAACACACACACACACACACATTGCCACTAGCAGGGCCTTACATCGTAGGGCTTGTTGTACGTCTTGCAGTTGGAGAATATCAGGCTTAGGTCATCAGCCGCCTGCTGCGCACACGTGTAGTAGTTAGTTTCCAGACGACTCTTGACTGTCGACAGCTCCATCGGTTCCTTGATGATGTCGAAGTAGTCCTGTGCAACGGGAACACATAAAACGGTTCCAGAATGTGACATTAGAAATATATAATTATATTGTTTTTCAAACCTATTCCCAGATGGCATGTGGAGAGAAACTGGGATTTTCTTAGCTTGGTTCGGGCTCATACAGAAAAAGAGAAAGGAAGGACTGGCAACATCTAAAAAAAGAAAAGCCGAAGAGATATTTCACCGGCCCCAAATAACACGCACCAAGTAAAGACAACAGAGAAGTTCTGCAAACGAAAATGCGTACAAACTTTCGCTCTACGTCATGAAGTGAGAAACTGTCGCGCGAGTTTTCGCAACTTTGGACGCGAAGCTCGCAGGGAACGCGAAATGAACTTTCGCGCGAAGTTTCGTGAGATCGGGTCAACGTGTCCACAGTGTATGTGCACTTGGGTGCGTGCAAACTACAAAAATGTGCAGAACTCAAAGTTTGTGTGAAAATTCGCACACTTTCACGGAACCCATCGCGAAACTTCGTGCGCACTTTCGTTTTACAGAACCTCTCTAATGCTACCCAAGTCCAACTGGTTCAACCTTCTTAGGTTTCATCAGGGGCTATAAAACATTTCACCGTGGGAATAACTGCAAGTACAGTGACAGCAGTAGCACCATCGAGCGAGAGTCAAAAGAGCTGCGGAGCTCTCCAAGGTTGCGTCGTCGCCATTGGAGCTAGGCCAAATTCAGGCATGCACTGTGCGTCACAACCGCTCCAAGCCGCATAGGAGTTTGGTGGGCGGCGTATGTCACGTGCAACGGACCACGCACATGTACATGTACCGGTAATGCATGCTCGTGAACATTTGTCGTCGTAGTAACTACCTCCGTATTAACTATAAATACGGGTTTTATTTTACTGGTGGTGTGATGCAGGAGGTGCTGGAATTCATGATAAGATGTATAGTCGAGTTGCGTTGAGGCATTGCACAACGTTGAGGGTACAGGAGTGCTTACTGCAAGTACAAACGCCCAAGCAAGTGCACAGAGACTCCACGTGCGCAACTAATAATATATTGTCGATGTGACCAGAGTTATTTCTGTGTGTAAGTAATGCATGTCAGACAGGAGCCCGTGTTTCGTTCCAGACATCTGGGCAGTAGCTCTCATGTGCTTGGTTCATGTTATGCCAGATATTTCCTGAAAGGGTACACAGAAGAAGTTAGTAGAAAGTCAACGCAACAGAACACTCAGCACTAAATCTCACCGGCAAATTATGTTTGACCGGATCAACCGGGTGGAGAAACGGCCAGGCATACTGGTGCTTCCACAAAGCTTTCAGGACAGTCCTTTGAATGTACTGTAGTTGGTTTGTCGACCTTCGAGCTACACCACCGCTAACTGATGACTGTAATCAAACCAACCAAACAAAAAATATTTGAAATTCCCACCAATAGTACCACTGAGAGAAGTACGTACAAGCACACAGCTGAGCAGATAGATGTGCCCAGATACGCTTACACACTCAAGTGAAGCAAGATGCAGAGAAACAAGCACCAAAGCAAGGCAAGGCAAGAGAGCCATACCTGCGCAGGCTCATCGTCCATGTACTTGTGTGAAACTTTTCTGTTCCGCTTTCCCGCCACAACTGCAGGAGAATCGAGGACGGCTTCTGGCTGATGCCGACTGCCGACACCATTCCCGCAAGTCAGAGAGGCACTCGTGGTGGCACTCGTCGTGACAGAAGCCACGGAAGAAACAGGCGCAGCACCCAACAAGGAGCCGGTTGCTGCTGAGGATACATGACCACTCGGATCGTCTCCCCCGCCGTTCACAAGGTCATCGTCATGTCCGTCATCCTCACTGCATACAGCAGAGAACGAACAACCCAACGTCACAGACGCACTACATTTATATGTTCTCTTCTAGTAACATGCACAGTATAGCCTAGCTACAAGTCTTAGAGCAACAGCGACTTCCTCTCATCATGAGAAAACTTTCAGAAAGCACAATGTAGCTTGTGAAGAACTAAATCCAAATCCGCCCAAAGCACCATTTCTGGACAGAATTTATCGCTCAAAGGACGACCAAACGTCCAACATACAAACTAGAAGTAAATAATGACCTTTTCAGGGCCAGATCCATTGGTTCTGCCATGGTTGGTCGCGATCCTCCACAGCGTTTCTTTCCCACCGCCTCCTTGCAAAGGCCGACAACGGCCACCATTTTTATTCTCCAAGCAAGGTAACGTCATCAAACATGGCCGCCGCACCACACCACGTGGAATGCATGCAAAAGTCATAACATGTTTACTCCATTTTTTTTAGCAAAAACCGTTTTGAGTGAAGTAGTTGAGGCTGGTCATGGATTCGCAAACAAGTGCCGGTAAACCGAAAATAGAAAGAATCAAGTGCAGAATGACCGTAAACTCTTTGAGTTTCTGTTCTCGATTCATGACTCGCTCGGCCTTCGAAGTTGCACGTTCGACTTTCGCTCGTACAGGAGACGGTTTCAAATAGGAGCGGTTTGACAGCAAAATTGTGTAGACCCAAACCGATCATCAGGGTACAGGAAGTAGTTAGTTGGCATGTTGAACTTGAAGTAAGTTTGCTCTGAGGCCAGACTTGATCGAACTATTGAAACCGTTTCCTCTACCACTACCAAGACTGCAAGGGACAAGACCTTGAAGAAGGGTCCATGAACTCTTGACCGTATCGAACTATTCAGCCTACCAGAAGCCTGCTAGGTACAGTCAGGTACATGAATCATCAAGTCTTGGTATCATTCACACCAAGAGTCACATGATATAACCCGGGGTTACATACTCGATCCTCTGAAATGTTAGAGTCAAAATCATGGAATTTATAAATTCACGGGATACCCGGGGGAAATGGAAGTGGCCAATACCGCTGAACCGCAGCGTGTCAGGCACGTCACTCCGGTGAACACAGTCCCTCGTTTATCCAATCCACCCACGGCTGCGGTCTTTATCGCACCAGGGATGAAGACCGAAAATTCAAACGGGCACACAAAAAGATGTGTGGATCAGAAAGTTCAACAAAATGTAATACGGAGTGGAGCGCCCAAATCCGTTGACCTGTATAAACAAATGGGTAAGTGAAATCCCAGCCGCGTACACTGCAGGTATGCAGGATCAACAATATTAGCACTACCCCCCTCCCCCTCTCTCTCACTGGCTGCGTTCGATATGCACTTGAATCGATTCATGAACGGAATCTCGCCGTTCGATTTCATGTCATGAGCCCTGGAATCGATTCGGAGTGCATTCACCCTATTCACATGGGGTGATGTGACTAGCGCAAATCGATTCGCGGGCATAATCGAACACACTCACGTACTCACTGTATTTTGACCAGGGAATGGTGCCTTTTTTGCAGGTTTGCCGAGTGGAAGGTTCGAAGGATTTCCCATGTGCTCTGGATGGCAATCGTGGGTCAGTCAAGTGGCAAGCCAAGTCGGCAGGAAAAGTGCAAGCTCGTGTGTGTATATAAGGAGCAACACAGACTCCACCTTGCGCTCTTGGCCCACATTCACAACACCATACTCCATAGCGAGGAAACTCGTTCTTGGGTAGATGTTGAATATCCTCTAGAGCGAAACAGCTGTCTGCAGGATATGCAACATCTACCCAAGAATTTCCTTGCTATGGAGGAGTACAGTGTTGCAAAAGTGGGCTAAGAACGCGGTGCGGAGTGGTGGAGTGTTTCAAATTTCAAATGGCCTAGTTGGTCGCAGCTTCTACATGTACGTTATTCTAAAAGTGTAAAAAACACGACTGGCATAGTTTGGAAAGTAAAGTAAAAAAAGTCATTGAGAGACAGGTGCTAAGATATTTGGCTTCACGAGACTGCTAAGAAAATACTTCGAAGTATTTTTTTTAACTAACCGTTCTCATCCTCTTCGGAAAGCAATTGTCCTGTAAACATTATTGATACCGTTTTCATAACAGGCGCAAGGAAACCGCATAGAGATTAAGGACGTGGACGCAGGCTGCGCACATGTTTCTTTCACACATTGATCGCCATCTGAAATTCAATAGAATTCAAGATAGCGTGTCAACAGTGATGGGAGTCCAAGGCTCTGTACGGACCTGGCCAGGTCGCTAGTTCCAAGACATGCTGCGTTGATCGTGGAGCGACACAAATGGGTCAGAGATCTGAGGCCCTTGGTTTGCCGGTTGGGACTCATCACATCGAGGACGCCCACCTTCCGCTGGGCTGCTGATAGCCGCACGCCACAGCTACAAGAGGGACCGTCATGAAGACGGTCGTCGACATGCGGTACTTCGTCCCAGGACGAGATGCCAGGAATGCCGCCGTGCTTGACCAACAGCTGCACAAGTGGATCTTGCATAGACCGGGTGTACAGGAGTCGATCTACAGCTGGTGGTAAGCCAAAGCTTAGGTAGGCTGCCGCAGACTGCCCGTCCAGATACCTTGCCCGGGGCGGGCATAGACCCTCTAAATGTTGCCGTACCTCCTCGCCGACACATGGGGCGAGTAGCTGATCAATATAACTTGATACAGGTTCCCATTGCGTATACTCCGGATCGCATACGTCCGATCTGCTCTCGAATTCGACAGGTTTTTCCAATCCGCGCAGTGCTGCTTCCGCATTCTCCAGTACCAACCACTCTGAGCACAGTGCTTCAGCATCAGCGCTACACATACCAGCAGGTTCTGTACCGACCTGTAAAAGACTTTGAGCCACGTCCACAATATCACTCGTTTTAGTATTGGCTAGGTTCTTGGATGAATAGTGATAGATGCACAAATTGTGCAGGGCCAACGAGCAGCAAAATCTCTTGCAAGTTCGCTCCGCATCTGTGAAGCATGGCATGTTCAGCATAGCTCTTCTGTATGCCGGTAACACACACAGATACTCTGCAAAATCGCCCGAGTTGCAGCTAGCATCCCAGCGACAGTAGGGCAGCGCGCGCTCCATACTTTTCTCCCCTTCCATTGCCATGACCCACAGCTCCAACATTGGCGGAGCGTACCGGGGGTTGCCCCACAATGCCTCCCAGGTGTCGGTCTCCTTCCGGCAGCCCTCCATTATTACACCAGGGGATTCATCAACATCATCATTGTCAAGGCGGACTCCATGCGGACCATCAAAGGGTGTTGCACCGCTGGTAATAAGGCACCTGACAATTTCGACATGATTCAGGAGCGCTGCAACACAAATCGGAGTGAAGCTCCAACACTTGAAAAAATTCGAGTGTTCCTTAGATACCATGCATGGTACGCGCTGATTGACATCTGCTCCCCACCTCAACAGGCATTCCACCACATCCACATGGCCCGCCAAACAGGCCCAGAACAGCAATGTTGCATGCTGGCACTTGGCCTCCACGGCATGCTCCGTGTTCACAAGCTCTCGGATATCCGGTAGAACGTATACGGGCTGGAGTGCACCATCTTGTGACAGAGGCGGTTTCTCAGCACGCAGCAACGGCTCTGTGTGCAAATGAACCACGCGCCCAGCCGTTTCCTGCGTCGTCAGAGTAGTAGCATTTTGCTGCAGCTCACGAATGCCCACTTTGGCAGATATACTCAATCTCTTATAAGGCAGCTCATTCCTATCAGGACAAACAGAGCAAACAGACTGCTCTGCTCCGGACGTTGAACTACCGCTACTGCTCGCCAGGTCCTTCAGAGAGCTCAGAATTTGCTCTATCAGTTCTGAATTTCCATTGGTCACCAGCTTTTGTAAGAAAAGCAAGATCTCCGTGTTGCAGGTCGCAACGTTCTCTGACAGTGGCACACTGGAGATGCAGATATCCAGCGCAATATCGTGCTCTGGCTCGTTGACTCCATCCTTCTCCAGTCGACATTTTGCTAAGTCTTCAAGAAAAGTATCGCAAGAAGCCCAATACAGGGCCATGGCCTACAGCCTAGTAGATCTGACAATCCTTAAAAAATATATAAATCAATCAATGAGTACATACAGGCTACTTCATTAATTTTTAGAAGGCTGACAGTAATCAAGGAAGATCAACCAGTCCGAAGCAACTAATCTACAGGGGATTCACCAATACCATCGTTGTCATGGCGGAAATCCAAGTGGACCAAGTAAAGGGCAAGGTGAAGGAGTGGCACTGCCATGACTGCCACTAGCACTGCACTGCACTGGCAATGAGATGATCACGGCTGTCCCATGCATGCGATGCGCGTTCATTAAATATGGCGGCCAAATTTTAATCTTTTTCATTTTTTACGCGATCTGGCCTAGTCGTATGTTTGCAATTTCGCTCGACTTCCATCTCAAACGGGCAAGGTCAACCGAAACCACGGGTGTTTGCCAGGTCATTCGATAGAGTTTAGAGCTTGGACTGGCCTTGCCTTCGACTGTGCCGCCGCTCGAGCGATCTTCTTGGGTTACCCACGCGCTACGCGCGTACGCATGGTTTCTTTCTCGACGTGGGTGCAATTATTTTTGGATCGTCGCTCGATTTCAAGGGCTCGCCAACCTCGTCAGCGAATTTTCTCCGCCTCGCAGACAATTTTCTAGTATACCTCGATGTCCTAGCCTTTCGATTTCGTGTAGTCCTAAGCTTGACGTGCATAACTGTAGCTTTTCGTGGCCATGTTAGAGACGTAATTTTGTTCAGAAATGGAGGCTCATGTTAGCTTCCTGTCGTCGTGTTGTCGTATTGGAGGGGAGAAATTCGCGTCAAGGAGTGGACAGACGAAGTATCGTGTGGCAGATCATACTGAATCCATTTTGGCAGTGTTTCATCTCAATGTGGATGAAACCAAATACACCCTGAACATTTTTTGCCACACTTGAAAATTGGCCATGGAATGCACTGTTACTGCCAGGGGCCCAACATTCTCTGGAGCTCTAGAGGTGGATGTACACCGCTCAAAGACTGGGAGCCACACAGTGGGACAAACTGTTTGAAATGCAAGCCCAAGCCTGGCAGGAAGTCCAAATGCAGAACACAAACGCAAGACAAACTTGCGGCATGGGAGAAAACGCGGGCCATCGCCCGCAAGCACGAGCACATGCACGCCGCCACCACTGACAGCAGCATCACCAACAAAACCTCGCCCCACCACACCAGTACCTGATCACTGGATAGTTTAGTCTGTTCGGTTTACGAATTCAAAAAAGGCAGACAAAATAACAAAACTAAAAACACGAGCGTCGCATGGACCGAATCTGATGAGCAGCAGCGCGTCACACCCGCATACCAAGTTTAGTAATAGTAGTAGTATAGTATTTATTCATATTTCTCTAGGGCTTAGTGGGTAAATCTCTGCATCCAGAACAGTTCAGTTCAGATAGGAATGCAACAACACACGCACAATGTCCACTATGTCACAGTGTGGTAGGGAGAGAAGTGTTTGCAGCTTGCTGGTAGACGTTCAGCCGTGCATGCATTGGCAAATGGCTAGAGCAGACGGCCCGCTGCCCTTAATGTAAGGCACACACACAAGCGTCAGAGCTATAGCAGCCAAACAGCATAGTTCATGGATTCATGAAAGACTGCACCATACACTGCGCCAACTCTGGTAGGGTGCCCTTTTGAGCATCGTCACTGGTCGGTGACGTTTTGCAGGCCTCACCATCAAAGATGCGAGGTGATGCTGCTGATCGACTTGCTGGCATGATAGTCACAAGCATAACTAACGAAGGATGGCTGGAAGTCAAAACCAGCTGTAGATGTAGATTCCAGGTATACCAGACAATTACTGACGCCAGCACTTTATCCGATGCCCCATCAGCGTCAACTGTACGCCGATGGTCACAGGACCGTGACAGCCTTTCGATCGGTCTACGGTCGGGAGACGGGGCTGCAAGCCCAAAGCAGCGGGTATATAGTGTTCGTCACCAGCTGAGCAAGAGAGCTTGCTGAGAGATTTAGGTGTGCACTGTTCAGCAACCAGTCCCAATATAGGTTTGTCCATGAAGGCTGGTGATCCTCAGCTATCATACAACAAATTCCTACTCACTGCGCATATGCGCATATGGCTTGTGAAACAGCAGCAGAAACTGCACTGCCTTGACAAACGCACCAGTTACCATGATGGAGCAGATATGCCCAGCCCTGGAATCCAACACCAAATCTCCAATCGCTAGTACAAGTAGCTCTTCACTAAATCATGCCTAGTGCATGCTTGCAGTGATATTTTCAGCAAGAGCGCTGCAGTTACTGCTGAGGAGATATATTGCGTCCTTGAAGTCGAAGGCGCTCATCAAAGATGTCTTGCCATCAATTCTTGGCCTTATGCAGGCACGAGGTGGTCTCCCGTGGCATTGGCCATATTACCCCGAGCTGCACTTGCTCGAGGAGCACGTTGTTTCGCTCATGGAAGTCCTTCGTGTTGGACTGAGTAGGCTTGCTGAGAGAACAGAGCGCTGAATCCATCCACGTCCACAACTACGAATAATTTACAAAAACATTCCGACTGCAGATCAGCGCTTGAAAACGGCGATGCAAATCAGCGACGTTGGGCTTCTCCATTCAAAAGTAGAGCCTTCCTAACGAAGCAATTCTCATGTGACACTACATAGTCTCTCAAGCACTCTAGTTCAGGTCTTCTTCTCTCCACTCCATTATCATTTCGATCTTCACTCGGTCGACGTGATGGTAGTAGCTATGTAAATAATAATGATGGATTCCTCCCGATCCTCGTCGCGGCTAAAATTTGTTCGGTGTTTGTCTAAATTCTCAAACTGACAGGGTTTACAAGAGAAATGTACCTAATTTTGTGCGATTGATGCAAATAAATCGGAATATGTCTGACTTCATAAATCCGTGCGGTAAACCGCATGAAAGGACGCCATGTCATTAGATGGTGCACATGAAGTCACCGTGTGATCGAAGCAACATTTCAAAATAATTTAGAATTAATTATTTTGATTTTAGAATAAAACGAAAACGTTCTGCGCAGGTTTGGAGTAGAAATATGATGAAATATTATTAATTTTTGCCCCTCGCGGGTTCGAAC
Source organism: Sycon ciliatum (assembly GCF_964019385.1). Classification (NCBI taxonomy): domain Eukaryota; kingdom Metazoa; phylum Porifera; class Calcarea; order Leucosolenida; family Sycettidae; genus Sycon; species Sycon ciliatum. The sequence goes on along the minus strand of NC_088650.1, from coordinate 8,382,052 downwards.
CTCTCCGGTAAATACTTTTTTTCTTCTTTTTCGGTAGTGGTTTTGACAAAATAGCTCCTATAATCGACTCGAAAGGTATGTTCTGGTGGCAACAGAAACATGAAACTTGGCAGACACCTTTTCATCAATCAAAGGAACATCTTTACCAAATTTAAAGGGAATCCATAGAGCAGTTTCAATTTACTTGATGGCAGTAATACGTAAATTTACCCGGTAAATTTTTTTGGGCCCAAATCGACAAATAATAATTGATAGTACTAGACAATGTATGCTTCTGGTAACTGCAGGGGGCTATAACTTACTTTGCATACTCTTCCCATTACTATCTGAGTATACCTCTGCAAAATTTGAATGAAATCTATACGGCCATTATGTTTGACTGTAATGTTTTGGTCCACCGCACACGTCAGCCAATATTGGATTCAGTAAACCGTGCTCCTAGGTACTTCACATTGATTCAATATCGAATATCTAATGTTTAGCGTATAAACCACATAGCTGGCTGTACCTCTTGAAGAAATGAAGAAAATCTATCGGACCAATTTCAGGAAGCATCCCGCGGAGTACCGATATTTGCGTTCCGAACCGAATGAAATTGTTAGTATGGGCAGCCAAGAACCCTGAAAAGAAAGCCCAGCCACTCTATTTGGCTTTGCTTGACTGCAGAAATCACCACTCAGATACCTGAAAAGAAAACTATAACATTCAGTCGGAACCATACAACAGTAGAGGCAAAATGCTGAGACAGTGTGTTTTTGTGCAAAATGCTCCAAAATACCAGAAATTTTAAATCTGGTTTTATTTTCCGATTTGGGTACGATTTGAGTAATTTTGTCACAAGTATATTCTTTGCCATTTTAGAATAATTCCATGATTATGGCCAGCTGATGACACGTACCTACGTAGATCTACGTACAATCCACGAGAGGAACGACACGAATGGGTTTCTCCGGTCGACCTCATGAAGTACGAATAGTGTGTGTGTGGGGGGGGGGGGGGGGAGGAGGGGCTTGGTAGCGACTTCGCCAAGGATAAATGGTGGTGCCGTGGAATATTCTCATGAACATCAACTTTGAAATACGGTGATGTACCAGTACTGCAGTAGTTCACCGTCCATAGGCCTAGGGATTTGAGTCGGACTGATGAAAATGGATACAGAGCATTGCAACAATGATTATGTACACGACTTGTAGTTCACCATAGGGATTCAAGAATTCCGAGGCTAGGACTGACAAAAAGTGGGTGTAGTTCCAGTGGCACACCACAAGTACATGTAGTGGCAACAGTTACTACAGAGGCGTCGGAAGGTATTCGACATTCGGGTGCGGCCGCATGAGTAGGTGGGGTCCGAGGGTCTCTCTCCCCCCCCCCCCCCCCGGAAAATTGGGCGCAAATAACATGAAATTATCGGTGCGGCTTTGGCGGGACCTGCCGCACCGGTAGGCATTGGCGGATAATGCTCGAAAAGGTGGCAGATTCTGCTCGAAAAGCAGTGAACTTGATTGGCAGAACCATACAAACCTTATGGCGGGCAATTCCTCGAATTCTGCTCCATTTCTTTATCCACATACCAAACATGCATGAAACTTACCAGAAAAAGTACCGAATTCTGCCAAATGTTCTGCCGGCATTATCCGCAAAGGCCTACGCACCGGTTGCGACGCTCATGTACTACAGGTTGTAGTGCTGTGTTCTCCAATGACAGCTTATTTTACTCTTGATGATACCAAGACTAAAAAAAATAAGGAAGCTTATGAAGTTTTAACCATTTAGTTATGTACTCTTTTTTAAATGATACACTCACATACATACGATATGTACATACATACGGTACGTATCAAGAGTATAACCCTCAAACCCCTGTGATGTGGTTGGTAGAGACTTTTAAAACTGGCGAAGAGACAACGACCACGACATGTGATACACCGTTGACAAGAAACATTCTCGCCTGGAGGTGAACTCTGTTCATGCCGACAACCAACAGTAAAATGAGACCTTTTTTTCTTCTTCGTTTGTTTCATTTGATAACTAAGACTTAGTATAAGCACGCGTACCATCGGGGCATGATCGGTATGATATTGTTGACTGCGTGAAGTTCAAGAATCAAAATATGTTGCGATCATTCAGTTATCAGGTTATCCTCTTTGGCAAAAGATCCTCAATAATTATTATTGATCAGCAATCATGCTGTTAAAATCTATGACCACAGGTTGTACGCTATTCTTTTCTTGATGGTTGCCAGAGTACTGGACGGACGCACAAGTTACAACTATGTACAAATGATAGAAAAATAAATAAAACCGCAGGACACCAGGAGTATGGCGGGGTGTTCGCAGGCCCCCGGCCCAGGGAGTCACACCATTGATGGCCAAGAGCTATACGAGACTCTCCCACGAGAGAGAAAGAAGTTGAGGTAGGAGCTAAGCAATGACAGGCGCGTGTTTGCAGAGCTGAAGAGCTCACCCTTGCCACACTGGCCAGCCGACCACTGCAGAAGAGAAGCACCTGCTTTTGGAATTTTTCGAAGTTGCCAGTTACACCGCACATGTAGGGCAGAAATATCCGTCAGGTCTCTTTCACCGGGAGCGCCCACGTTTAGCTAGAATGTGCATGTAGAAGTAGCAGCGACAGCTACGACTCCTGACACCTTGACTGCCCATCTGCTCGCACATGGCCCGGTCGGCTAATAAGGATGCTCTGCACCATCCGTCACTGATCATCGCTCAAGCTCAAGTTGGCCGTGCAAAGAAACGCCAGATCGCGGCTGCTCCAATGGCAAGAGCACAGGCCAGCAGCTTAGGCGGCCACCAGACTCCCATCAAACAAATACTGCAGCAACCACGCCACGACCAAAACATTCAGACTGTTGCCCAGGCAGCGATAGCGCTGCTTGGTCGTCACCTCATCAGGGAAAGCTGCAGCATCAACAAGAGCCAAGCATGGCAAAATAAGTAAGAATTCCCAGTAATGTCCATACGTTCGAGAAAGTTGGAAAGTCTAGATCTAATCACTGCCCTCTCAGGGCAGGCGCCATTGGTACGGCTGGTACGGCCATGGCCGTTGGCCGTACCAGTTTCCACCAATTCCAGATTTCACAGATGTCCAGTGTATGATCAATTGTGTGGAGGTACAAATAGGCTATCCTCGCTAGTCTCTGACCCATATAGCCATAAACTGTTTATCATGTCCTGTAAGGGCTACTGCACTAACTACTACTGCAAATACAAAATTTCGGCACTTCACGATTTTTCACATTTCGGCGGCGATTTATTTTCGGCGTGGGGTAGAGGGCATGGTATAGTGCGACAGATGCTGTGAAAAATTTCATCGGCGTTTTAATTTAGGCGTTTTGTGTCGGTGCCGAATATAGCCGAAATTAAATAGCTGCCGAAAATTTGTATATTTACAGTAACATTTCCTCTGTGCTGCGCTGACGAGTCCACAAAGGACGAAACAGTTCTGTCCGCAGATTGAGTATTTCGCTCCTGCTCTTGTAGCAGTTGAGCACTCTTGCGTGGGGTAGTGCCTTTGCTGTTTGCGTAATGCAGAGCTCACTGACTTGTCAGTTTGAGCACTCTGGCAAGGTACGTTCGGGCCTGATTGGAAATTTTTATTTCCATTGCTATCAGGTTCGGCCTCATTTCCTCTGTGCTGCGCTGACGAGTCCACAAAGGACGAAACAGTTCTGTCCGCAGATTGAGTATTTCGCTCCTGCTCTTGTAGCAGTTGAGCACTCTTGCGTGGGGTAGTGCCTTTGCTGTTTGCGTAATGCAGAGCTCACTGACTTGTCAGTTTGAGCACTCTGGCAAGGTACGTTCGGGCCTGATTGGAAATTTTTATTTCCATTGCTATCAGGTTCGGCCTCATTTCCTCTGTGCTGCGCTGACTAGTCCACAAAGGACGAAACAGTTCTGTCCGCAGATTGAGTATATTTACAGTAACTGTATACATGCACATTACATTGTATCCATTGACTGCTGTACTAAGTTACTACTGACTGTATACATGCACATACAATACACTGTATCTGTTGCTAGCGATATGTGTAGCTGGAACAGCCAGATGTGATGCCGCACAAAGCTAGCTAGAGATGAATCCTTCCATGACACTGAAATAGGGCATGCGGAAATTATCTGCCCTGCAGCCGACCTGGGGCCGTACCACTCCCCGGGAGCTGGCTCCGGGGCCTGCCTCTTCCATACGGAAGTGAGTAGGTCTGGCACTAGGCGCATGTACTCACCGAAAGATGCGGGAAAACACATTAAGTTCGACACCTCCTGCGGCGAGAAGTAGCGAAGATTCTCTTCAGCTTGATGTGGTCGTGGTGACGTTGAATTTGAATCCACGGGTGACACTGAAACCTGCCGCAGGGTAAAAAAAAAACAACAAGCAGAGAAAAGAGCAACCATTGTGGGCTATACTAAAAAAACCAAGGAGCATTTTTAAACTTTTTGGAGCTACTTGTACCTATTCCACTCTTACTGGCTGCAAGGAGAATGGACCCAGGATGATACCCTGCCAGCCCTGTTTCAAACAACATTATTACATACCCCTCCCCTCACACAAACCTACAGAATACACATGTACATGCCCGTATTCACACTTCCTAAGCCTGCAAGTTATTGAGCTGTTGCATACTATCCACTACATGACCATACAGGCAGCCATGTTGATTTCAACGCCAGTCAATCCCCTGCAGTCCTGCATCTATGGGTCACACAATGGCAGCCATGTTGATTTCAACTCCAGTTAATCCCCTGCAGTCCTGCATCTATGGGTCACACAATGGCAGCCATGTTATCAACTCCAGTCAATCCCTGCAGTCCTGCATCTATGGGTCACACAATGGCAGCCATGTTGGCTTCAACTCCAGTCAATCCCTGCAGGCCTGCATCTATGGGTCACACAATGGCAGCCATGTTGGTTTCAACTCCAGTCAATCCCTGCAGGCCTGCATCTATGGGTCACACAATGGCAGCCATGTTGATTTCAACGCCAGTCAATCCCTGCAGGCCTGCATCTATGGATCACACAATGGCAGTCATGTTGATTTCAACGCCAGTCAATCCCTGCAGGCCTGCATCTATGGATCACACAATGGCAGCCATGTTGATTTCAACGCCAGTCAATCCCTGCAGGCCTGCATCTATGGATCACACAATGGCAGCCATGTTGATTTCAACGCCAGTCAATCCCTGCAGGCCTGCATCTATGGGTCACACAATGGCAGCCATGTTGGTTTCAACTCCAGTCAATCCCTGCAGGCCTGCATCTATGGGTCACACAATGGCAGCCATGTTGGTTTCAACTCCAGTCAATCCCTGCAGGCCTGCATCTATGGGTCACACAATGGCAGCCATGTTGGTTTCAACTCCAGTCAATCCCTGCAGGCCTGCATCTATGGATCACACAATGGCAGCCATGTTGATTTCAACGCCAGTCAATCCCTGCAGGCCTGCATCTATGGATCACACAATGGCAGCCATGTTGATTTCAACGCCAGTCAATCCCTGCAGGCCTGCATCTATGGGTCACACAATGGCAGCCATGTTGGTTTCAACTCCAGTCAATCCCTGCAGGCCTGCATCTATGGGTCACACAATGGCAGCCATCATTGGTTTCAACTCCAGTCAATCCCTGCAGGCCTGCATCTATGGGTCACACAATGGCAGCCATGTTGGTTTCAACTCCAGTCAATCCCTGCAGGCCTGCATCTATGGGTCACACAATGGCAGCCATGTTGATTTCAACGCCAGTCAATCCCTGCAGGCCTGCATCTATGGATCACACAATGGCAGCCATGTTGATTTCAACGCCAGTCAATCCCTGCAGGCCTGCATCTATGGATCACACAATGGCAGCCATGTTGATTTCAACGCCAGTCAATCCCTGCAGGCCTGCATCTATGGGTCACACAATGGCAGCCATGTTGGTTTCAACTCCAGTCAATCCCTGCAGGCCTGCATCTATGGGTCACACAATGGCAGCCATGTTGGTTTCAACTCCAGTCAATCCCTGCAGGCCTGCATCTATGGGTCACACAATGGCAGCCATGTTGGTTTCAACTCCAGTCAATCCCTGCAGGCCTGCAACTATGGGTCACACAATGGCAGCCATGTTGGTTTCAACTCCAGTCAATCCCTGCAGGCCTGCATCTATGGGTCACACAATGGCAGCCATGTTGGTTCTACTCCTCCACATGCCAGGTACGCTTTCTACACAAAAGCAGTCACGTGGCAAAGACGTGAACTGAGCACTCTCCAGCGAAATAGTTTTACACGTTACCCCTGCTTTGCTTTCTGGGCGGTGTGCTGTGGCAACGTGTCGAGGTGGTCTGGAGAGCGCAGTTGTGGTGTGGTGGTTGATGAAAAATATGTTACCCCCCCCCCCCCCAAATAACTAAATAACTAAATAAATCTTGACTAGTTTGAGGGAAAGACACAAACGAAAATAAATAAATAAATAAATAAAGGAAAGTGCTAAACATACCGGTCGGGCACAATTCAAGACTGAGCCGGTTCCGCGCAGATAGCGGCCATAGCTGAAAGCAGACACAAAGCAAAGTATGCATGCCACTTGCAACAAGCTGCTCTCTGGGGCCACAGTGTAGCTGGAGTGCAGAGCACATGAGCCATCCGACGCACGGTATTTATTCTACTCTCATACAAAAGCATGGCGGAGAAATCCTCAACAGCTCAAGGTTGCACCAAACGAGAGTGTGTAGAACGGGGTTGCAAAGAGTAGCCTAAAATAGTGCACCCAACGCGTGCACTATATACGCCAGCACAAACAATAGTACATAAATCCAGCTATCCGGACTGACAAGATGCCATGATGAATAAATACAACGTAATGACCCCTTCAGGTGTTCACTTACTTTTTCGTAAAGCAGCAAGAGTGGTTACAGGAAGGACTGACAACGTCTAAAAGCAAAACAAACGAGTATCAAGATGCGCTCAGATGCTTGTTGCAGCTGCACATCAGAACCAAGCGTGTTCTGGGAAAACCACCGCAACTCGAATTTGCACAATTGTTCCCGAAGATGGTCTAGGACCGAAACGTTGAAGACGTCCAGAGTGAATAGTAGCAAGGATTTTAGTTGGAGCGGTTTGCCAAAAACACATTTGGTTCTCAAAAAGAGAATTCTCAGAAAAAAGAAAAAGGAACTGAAAGGGAAGCAAACAAAAAGTGTGGAGGTTGCGGGATTTGAACCCGCGGCCTCTCACATGCGAAGCGAGCGCTCTACCACTGAGCTAAACCCCCGGATGATGTTTTTAGCAAATACATTGGTTACAGGAGGTACTGACAACACGTGAAAGCAAAGCCGGACATGAAGAAAGCTTTATAATAATTAATATCACCGAGAGTACATAAACAAGAGTATGCAACTTGACACGAATTTAGGAAAGCAGAATTCATCGTTAAGGACATTTTCAATGAGCCATGGGACCCGCGATCCGGGAATGCACTGTATCAATACAGCCTATGATATCAGTGCAGTGTACATCAAAGGTGCCTAATTTGAAGTAATTATTTCTCTGTCTTGAAAAGGGGGAGGGGGGAGGAGAGTCGCACACTCTGGCTTGTGTACTCTTGATACCGGGTACAGCGAAAACCTGTGTACTGTTTGTCGGACCCTGTACCAAGCGGAATCCTGTAGTAACTGGACAAATTTTCATGCACCGACGTGCCGTGGATCCAACTTGCACCCTGGGATCAAGCGGAATACTGTCACATCAGGACAGCTGCCGCTGCACTAAGTCTAAGGGCGTCCGGTTAGGGCAGGTTTTACTGTACACTGTGAAGGCGACCAGTCGGATAACGCGACCACCTGCCCCAGAAGACCACTGTAATCAGGACCAAGGGATGCTATTTCCAGTCAAACGACCCTGGATAAGGAGACCACCTGGTAACAGAGACCACACATTGAAGGTCCCTTGAGCGGTCGTCTTAGACAGATTTCACTGTACTTCACTGTACAACATACGCATATTTCATTTTCTGCTCAATGAAACACTCGCTCGCTTTTTCAAAGAGCACTTGAGTTCTTCATTTTGGCACTTGTTTCACCTAGTAACTTAGCGCTCTTTTCGATAAGAAAACGACAGTTCGCACATGCTTTCGATGCGAACGTGCTGTGTGGTTCAGGCAAATGACTACGCGTGTACGTGTGTGTGTGCAGATAGTCTGTCCCCGGGGAAAATCGCGGAAAAAAATTGCAAAAAACGCGGGGGAAAACGCGGCATAATATGGCATAATTTGCGGTGAATTTGCGGTAAATATGCGGTGAATATTATTGATATGCGGCAAGTTTGCAGTTGATATGAGGCAATTTTCAGTGAGTATGTAGTGAAATCAATCAGTTACAACTTACAAGTCTCTGGTGTAAGCACTCGTCATATTTGAGTACAAAGCCGCCACGATGAGACATTGCGGACCGAACAGTGCATTGTGTGTACGTGTCGTGCAACAAAAAAGTTCAAAATACGCGGGAAAATTGCGGAAAACGCGGTCTTTTAAAAAATCGAAAAAAACGCGGGAAAAAAACGCGGCCGCGGAATCGCGATTTTCCCCGGGTACAGGATAGTAGTACAGCGTAGGAACCTCACCCCCCCCCCCCCCCCCTGAACGAAAAATAGATTGACTTGACAGCTAGAATGCATTGATGTCTCACATATCAATATTTTTCAAAACGAAACTCTCCTTGACCCACCCACCCGGACCCATAAACGAAACTTTTTTTTCTTTTCGTGTAAAAGATCGATAATTATGGACGGCCCCTTACGAGGCGCTCCGTTATGTGAATACATTCAGACCTGGCAATGGGGGTACGACTTAGGCTGCGTTTAAACGACAACGCTGGGAGTGAAAACGCAACAAAATCCTTTCGGATGCACGATTCATTTACACGGTACGCGGAGCAAAACGTAAAAGTTGTACACCAAAACAGAAGAAAGCTAAAACGCTGGCCAAGGTGGAAGAATTTGAAAACGGAAATGTTCTGCTAGATAAATTTGGGTGTGTAAACAGTCGAGACGGTGTGCTGGCCTCGTTTTCCGTCGCGTTTGTTTCGTTTTCGACCGTTCACACGGATCCGACAATCATAAAAATTGTTTTTACAATTTTCGTCATGTGATGAGTGTTATTGTGTGGCTTGTTTTCAACTAATACTTGAGCGTGATTGGTGCTTCCACGACAACACTTGCACATGACAAACTTTGCTCCCGTGTAGATGCGCGAAAACACAAACGGAGACCACTTCGGATCAGCTTTGATCATGTAAACGGACGAAAACGAAAAAAAGAAATGCGGGACTGAAAACGGAAAACTGGCCATGCGTTGTCGTGTAAACGCAGCCTTATACGCGGGGAAATACGGTATACGTTTGGATATACTGCAGCATACCGTGAATTGACTTGTGGTGATCGAAGTGAAAACAAATTTTCAAAAAAAAAGAAAAAACGCAAAAATCTGGAGGATGTGGGATTTGAACCCACGGCCTCTCACATGCGAAGCGAGCGCTCTACCACTGAGCTAAACCCCCTGATGGTTGATCTGGTAAACAAATTGATTACAAGAAGGTTTGGATTGTCATTGGTGGCTCTATTGCTGGAGAGCATTTGGCTGGACCAGGCTACCAAGTCGGCAGTGCGGATTCCCCATCGTGCACCATTGGAGGCAAAAGCTGCCGCTATCCGAGATGTGTGCCCTATTCTTCTACCCAACATGGTCGATTCTACTTTCCTCTGCCGGGTACAGCAGGTTTGAGGCTGGCAGAAGTTGATGCAGGCGTGGGATGTGTGTGTATCTATGGAATTGGAGCTGTTTTCAACAAAACAACATGGCACATTGTACTGTAAGTGTTGCAAAGATGGGATGACTGAAACCTATGAGGAATAAGCAATAGTGATCTACTCATTCACTGGGGGCATTCGATTACACGCATTTCGGTCAATTCTAGAATTAGTTATGGTGGATGCACAGTTCGATTACACAAATTCCGTCGTCAGAATCAACAGAATCCAATTCCGTCAATTCCGAAGAGAGGGTGGAATTGTGCTAATTCTCCCGCCAGAATGGACGCACTCGACGTACACGCCATGCTAGGTCCACGTGCGCGGCTGCGCGCCAGGGTGTACGTGATCCCACGTGATCCCCTTTTACGATTTTTACGTGTAGTCGTTCGTTTACATGGCCGCAATCCGTTCATTCTGTTCATTCGAAACCTGGGTATAGAATGTGTGGTTTTGTAATCGAAAGCGCCCATTCATTCAGACTTCATTTGAAGGATTCTCCAAAAGTAAATGGATACTTATTAGGCATACTAAACAGAGCAGGTTATGCATTCGTGCACTCCCATATATCTACAGTATCTTTCCCCCTCTGAAATCCGACCTACAGTGTACTCTATGCTCTACCAAGTAGCCAAAACACAAACGCATCCCGAGCATTATGACAAGAAAAAAGAACTGAGAAAAAAATAAGCAAAAAGTATGGAGAATGCGGGATTTGAACCCGCGGCCTCTCACATGCGAAGCGAGCGCTCTACCACTGAGCTAAACCCCCTGACACTGGCTTGAGCAAACACAGGCAGCCACAAGTGCAGACTATTTAGAAGCACGTGAGACCAAACAGTGAGTCATGACAGCTACCCATTGCCAGATGCACAGTCTAGTCGGAGACACATGCACTCTTGATTCTATCTCACTATTTCGCAAACAAGAAGGATTGACATACCCATGAGTGCTCACTGCAAGCCCCAGCAGATCAGACATGCTTTCATCCATGTGAGTGCGACCTTTACTAGTACCCTATCCACACTTTTACCATTCCCATGCCCGCGCATACCCACAAGATTCCCATGCCCACACATACACATACATACACCATTCTCATGCCCACACACACACACATACACACACACACATACACACACACACACACACACACACACACACACACACGCATACACACCTCAGACCTCAGACCTGCCCACCGCAGAAGCGATGATAGCGAACAGCTATGTTAGACATAGCAACTTGTGCTGGGATTACACTACTCAACAGCTTGCAAGGCTGATGAATTGACCGCCACTAATTTTAGCCTGGTATCCACCACACAGCCAAATGAAAAGTAGGGATTCACACACACACACACACAAACACACACACACACACACACACACACACACACACACACACACCATTATCATGCCCACACATACCCTCACACACCATTCTCATGGCCACACATTCTCATGGCCACACATTCTCATGGCCACACATACACACAAGACCAGGAGAACACACAGAAGGCCTACCGAGAACTTTGCGATACTGCGACAGCGTGCTATCCGGCAGTAGTAGCTTCTTGATCTCGCCTTCCGCCATACCATGTTCTAAGAAGTCTTGCACAGATCTCACCCTCGCCAGAACAGGTGCTTCGGGAGCAAATTGACTTCCACACTCACACCAGCTTGAGGCACTTCCAGATGTGGCCGTATTCTTCATGGCTGCTCCCCGGGAACAAGATTGTTCAGCTTGGCACGGTCGTTTCGCGTCGGGTTCATCAGGAGAGGATGGAGATGCGCATGCCGCGGTTGAGCCATCCTGAAGAGTGCCTCTCCTTGCACAATCAGCTTTGGTGGACACAGGTGTAGGTATGGATGATGTAGTTGCGGCTGCAGCTGTGCTGATGGCAGGTGGTGTATGCGAAGCTCCGGGATCACCGCCGGATTGTGCTGCGCCATTGCCTGCAGTCGACAGCCATGCCTCTCGTAGCAGAGGTGACGTCATCGGCACGCTCCGTAGCGGTGGCAGCTCACTGCGTATTGTCTATGCACACCAGAGAATACATACAAACACACACACACACACACACACACACACACACACACACACACACACACACACACACACACACACACACACACACACACACACACACACACACACACACACACACACACACACACACACACACACACACACACATACAAGCAGGCACAAGCATCAGTTCCACAACCAAATCAAATGTTTATCCGAGTGGTCCCCCTTGACAGGTTTTACTGCATACTGTAGAATAGTGTATTGGTATACGTTGACAGGATAGCCTGCTGCTTACATGAACAGGAGGCCACGCTGCACGCCTGGGTGCATCACAGCTATTGCTGCTATCACTGGTCACGTTGCGGCTTGCTAGAAGATAGTAGCGCAGTCTAGAGTTGGGTACTCCGCACTGTACAGCGGCGACAACGATGACAGTGACGGTGACAACAACAACAACAACAACAACAACAACAACAACAACAACACCATCGTGAGAATAGTGATTTGAAACACACACACACACACACACACACACACACACACACACACACTCAGACTCAGACATGCCCATCGCGGAAGCGATGATAGCGAACAGCTATGTTAGACATAGCAACTTGCGCTGGGATTACACCACACACACACACACACACATGTACACACACATGTACACACACATGTACACACACATACATGCACATACACGCACACACTCGCACACCACCACCACCACCACATGCTTTCTTGCTAAGGGTTGTTCGGCACCCTTGTGTCATACTCGTTCCGTCGGCAACTACGAATGGTTTCTACAGCTGATTTCTTCACTACAACTACAGCAAGTTGCATAACATCCTGCATTTATATTGCCATTTCAAGAGACTTTCTTCCGGATCCATGCCAGTAAACTCCTGTTCCTTACCTGAATGGGCGATAGCAGGTATTCCTCGACGTTGTATGCACAGGACTCCAGGATTCGAATCGTCTCGTCCCTACGCGAGGCATTGGGAAAGAACAGCAACGAAAGGTGAGACACCAGCGGTTAATATGCCGTGTCAACAGTTCCATACCTGCGCCCAAACAGCACTGCCCCGAGTAATCGCACTGATGCATGGACCATCAGCATTCCTTACCCAGACGTTGGTCTGTCCGAATAAGTGACTAAAAGAACATTCCCGGTGTAAATTGTAAGTGCAAAATTCAACAAATCGCGTTAAAAAATACCAGTATCTGTAATCTGTAATGCAACTTTCCCTCAAACTATTGAGCATCTGTAATCGCTCAGTCTGTTTGGCGGCGGTATGGTCTACAAGAACATCTGATCCTTCAAGGCTTCACTGAAGACTGTATGATAGACATGATTGCCACATTATGCGACATACGCTGGAAAGCAATCAGCGATCTTTTCACAGGCAGTGTCGATAAAGAAAATCTACCCAGCCACCTTTCAGCGGGGCACGCGGAGAAACCAAGCACACATACCTGGTCTCAGATGTGTCAAAGCCTTTCACGTTCTCGATCAGTAGGAAACGTGGCGGGTGTTTGAGCCTGGTGCAAGAAGAAACAATTGAACAAGAATACGCTGAACATGATGTTTGCAATGAACAGCAGGTCACATGACAACAAGCAAACATTAAACAAATGTAAAATAGAAGAAACACACATGGGAACGAGTCATGGAGCAACTATCCACGACTGCAACAAGATAATAAGCAAAACAATAATAAGCATTATAGACACTTTGTCTAATATTAAAGCATATTTTACATTTCTTACTGGCTCAGTGTCCGGGTTAAATATTTTTAAATGATAACACTGGAGACGCAAAATTAAAGAAAGCAGCGCGGTAATGTTCTCTCTGCTTACTTGGGTAGGGCATCGAGCAAAGCTAGGAAGCTCTGAGACCTTGGATCGGTGCTGCCAGCTTGCAGGCCTTGTCTGCATGGCAGCAGCAGTAACAGCAGCAGCATAGGAGAGGAAGAGCACCAACAATACAATGTGATAATTGTATGATCAATCAGCATACACGCACAGCACGACGGTAAACAGGCATCAATGCATCGGGGTTGATAGGTCCTCGCCGACATTCATCTCCGTTCCACGTACAGTGAAACCTGTCCACGACGACCGCTCAAGGGACCTTCAAAATGTGGTCTCTGTTGCCAGGTGGTCTCCTTATCCAGGGTCGTTTGCTGGAAATAGCATCCCTTGGTCCTGGTTACAGTGGTCTTCCGGGGCAGGTTGCCTTATCCGAGTGGTCGCCTTGACAGGTTTTACCAAGAGTAGAGAAACAAGAGTGTGCAACTCCGGATCTCTCCTGCATAATCTGCAGATACCCCCGCCCACGGCGGAATTTTTTGTTGACGTCACCTTTTTCAGAAGAACGCGCATTTTGCCGCAGAGCAGTGTGAGCGCACTTGCTGGGCACCGACCTTGTAGTGTAAATATGTTATAAAGCCGGCCAAGAGCACGAGGGAAAACTTTCCGAAAGACTCGCAGCGCGTGCGTCGTCGAAAAGATTACGTCAACAAAAAATTTCGCCATGGGCCTACCCATCCGCGAGTTGCACACTCTTGTTTATCTACTCTTGGTTTTACTGTACAAACAGCTACCCTGTTTATCACCGTTAATTTGATCGTCGTAGTATGAGCTGCATAGATTTTTTGACAATACGGTAGTTGACATGACACTATCCGTACCTGGTATAGGGTTGGCACGGCGGCGACATGAGGAACGCGTCGGCCTTGAACGCGTCCAATTCTTCCGCTGACAGGCTCTGTTGTGTGTAAGTAGGGTGGATTGCACACACAAGAATACAAGTACAGTGTCTTCAGGATATAGATGTACAAGCCTGAAGCCTTTGGAAATCTTCCGTGATCTGAAGCATTGATTTCCCAAAAGTGGTAACCGCATGCATGCCATATTGGTCGAGAACCGTAAATATTGCTCTTATGGGCATTCGATTTTGCAAAGAGGAAGAAAATCCAGTTTTGGCAATATCAAATCACCAAAATAATATTAAATACATGCAGGGAAATGATACCCGAGCCGTCAGAGTGGCCGTTGGGCATCATGTTCAACTGGTCCTAAATTCCAAAGAGAGAGAGAGAGAGAGAGAGAGAGAGAGAGAGAGAGAGAGAGAGAGAGAGAGAGAGAGAGAGAGAGAGAGAGAGAGAGAGAGAGAGAGAGAGAGAGAGAGAGAGAGAGAGAGGGAGAGAGGGAGGGAGGGAGAGAGAGAGAGATTGTGGTGACATTGTAAACACAGTGACCGCATTCGGCTCCACTTACCTCTATGTTCCTGGAGGAAACCGGTGTTTTGCAGAAGTTATGCTGGTAGACCGAGTTGGCCAACGTGTTAATGTCAAATGCACTGACGACTGTGGTAGCAAATCCACTGGCTGGCAAGGGGTGGACGGTAATGTTGTCGTAAAAAACATAAATATTATTATAAAAACATGGGCTTTAAAACCCGTTCGCACTGCTGGTGCCACACACCGTCTGTTGTAATATCTGGACTCTGTTATGCATACACTACTGTACGCTTATGACTGTATGCGTTGCATGCTGAATATACGTCACACAGGCCGTTTCCCGTAGGCCAGAACTTTGATGTGCTTCACTGGCTCAGGACTTCTCTTGTGTTGCACTCACCTACTGGTTGTGCATTTCTTGCTCCTCATTAGTTTACTCGTCCATGTCTCCTTGTCCATATTGAGAATAGTACATGGTGTCAGAAGTGGGATTCGAACCCACGCCCACATACGTGGACCGGAACCTAATAATACTACACCGTCATCCATACACACGCTGCTTACATGTGAGTACTCAATCGCAGATTGCAGAGAGAGAGAGAGAGAGAGAGAGAGAGAGAGAGAGAGAGAGAGAGAGAGAGAGAGAGAGAGAGAGAGAGAGAGAGAGAGAGAGAGAGAGAGAGAGAGAGAGAGAGAGAGCGCCGAGACACCTCTCAGCAATGTTTCAACCTCTACCATTGCCCAGTCTAGCTGGATTACCAGGGCCAGGCATACGGAAAGAGCCAATTGGGCGTCCAATGGATAAACAGAACGCATGTGGCAGTTTCAGCAGATCTGTAACCCAGGCAGTGAACTAAGGGTATGTTGGATTGGTTTGATCCGGACACTGATCGATTACCTGAACAAAATTAATGGGAAGTTTTCAATTCGACCAATCGAAAGGGTGCGAATCCTGTGGATCCGGTTGATCTAGATCCGGATTCTACCAATCGAACATGCCCGTTATGCTGTTTAAAGTAAAGTACACTGTACATGTATTTATTTAGTCCACTGGCTACGTTACAGGCATGTTAGATGTATAATTATACAGATGTACTCTATAATAATAATAATTAAAAGAATACAATGTATGACAGTGCATTCACCTTTTGCTGCAAAATGCATTCCTCCAACTCCGCTGTAAAACTCCAGAACACGAAGGACGTCTGCCTGATCGCCGTTCCCTGCCATGCTTCTACGTGGTCCAGCCAAGAGACGGAAATATCACTACATGGAAGGTGCATGGAAACTAACTTCAAACAGTACGGCGTCACCCCTGACTCTCTACCGACTGTCTCCTAGATCCTGGCAAGTGAAAACATTCGAGAAAGCAAAGAACGCGAGATAATTAAAAATTTGAAAACTGTTTTCAATCAATGACTTTGTGACATCATAAAATGACGGATCGATGATTCATGCACGACGCTGATTACGTCAGCGAGATCATAAGAAAAGAAGAAAAAGAAAATGCTGCTTGTGCATGTTTGTGCAATGATTCGAAGCCGAAGGTGAAGTTCATCAACCAGAACTGTTTTCGGTGTGATTATCCTGCCGCCAGTTTGCTCTTGGTGAAGAAAAACTAGAATTATGGAGGAAGCTCTGCAGTTGATGTGCAGCAAGATCCGTCTGGATCGAGACAAAGGCGAATCTCAGCTCACGCAACTGCTGCAGGCATGTGCAGGCGAAGGAGCTGCGACCGGACTCCAAGATGATTTACTGAAATTGCTTGAAGCTGATTTGAGCTGGGAGCAGAATCTCGGCGGACTGAATGGGTGCAAAGTTATCGTCGAGGCTTCTCGTTGTGACGAGGGTTTTGGCAACGCTGTGACCAGTCGCTGCCTGAAGCTTTTGCTGGCTGAGGAACCTCGAGTCAGATTTGCTGTCGGTACGTGAACAGTGACTGTGTACAGGGTTGCATGAATAATGACACCTGGTTACATGTACATATAGAGCAGTTTTTGTAGGTGGAGTTGTTTCGTAAACAGCTCTGATGGCTTTTCATGCACGGGCAGGAGTTTTTAATATAATATGTACGGAATGAAATTCACCGACGGGTGGAAGTGATCAACTTCCTTTTGCAATTGTTATTCTACCTACTTCAGGAGAGAGAGAGAGAGAGAGAGAGAGAGAGAGAGAGAGAGAGAGAGAGTGTGTGTGTGTGTGTCTGTGTGTGTGTGTGTGTGTGTGTGATAGACAGACACACACGCACGCGCACACACATGCACACACACACAGGCATGCACCGTGTTCAAACCTGCCGACAATGTGTAGACCTTAAAGGCCGTCCGTAAATATCGAACTTTTTTCACCAAACGAACTAATTTTTAGTTTAGACCCAATCCCTCCCTCCCCCTCAGAACGTTAAAAAAATGTTGACATATGCATGCGTAATACAACAAAAGTTGCAAGTGTGTCACTGCTCCTGCATGCATCAATGTTTTTTCAAATGAAATTGGTCAACTCCCGGTCCGTCCCACCCCATAACAAAATTATTTCATTTTTGTGAAGAAAAAAGTTCGATATTTATGGACGACCCCTTGCAGTAGTAGGTAATGAATAATATTTTATTATATTTATTTCACCGTCCAATGGCAGAAGCCAATGCAAAGGAGGGGGCGTTAGCCAGCCATGGCAAGAGAAGAAAAAAATGAAGGAAAGAAGATGATAATCGGAAGAAAATAATGCATCAGCGGGGTGAAATGTATCACTATGTTGACCATGGTGGAGAGCGGCGAGAGAAGCTAGCAAAAGAGGCGAGCGAGCCTACAACGTGGCATGACATTTAACATGGTCTATGAACTGTCTAATATTGGATATTGTCTTCATTTCCATGGGCAGCTTGAGCCAATACGAGTATGCAGAGAAGATAGGAGATTTGGTAAACATAGTTGACAGAGCACTGGGAAGTACTATGCCATTGCGAGTGTCCCGTGCGAAAGTAAACCAATTATACTTGGTGAGATGTTCAGGGACAATGTTGAGTTTAATACGATGGACCAGAACGCATGACTGTCTCTGCGACAGGATAGAGATGGGGCTGGTGGAGGCCAAACTATATAGATCAGTAGAGGGGAAAAGAGAGGGTTTACGAAAAATAATTTTCAACACACGTTTATGATATATTTCTAGTGTCTGTACAGCAGATTTACTAAGCAGGGAATGCCAAGCAGTGGCGCCGTACAGAAAGATAGGAAGGAGGTAGCATTTATAAAAGAGACGAATACATTCGGGGGACAAGTGGGAGCAGTGAGACATCAGGCAACCTACAGATTTGCTAACTTTGTTGCATACAAAATCTACGTGAGAATTCCAGGACAATTGCGAGTCAAATACAACACCCAAATGCCTGTGCGTATCTACAATATTAATGTTAATAGCCGAATCAAGTCCGGGAAGGGTAAATGTGGGAGGGTGGTCTAGTTGAGGGAGAAAGACTATTTCTGTTTTCAAGATATTGGGTTTCAGACGCCATGACAACATCCATTTATGAACAACATTGATTCCATTCTGAAGCTTCGTACACAGGTTTGCAATGTCGGCGTCAAACTGAATGAGGGCTGTGTCATCAGCAAATAGTGACAAACCATCTATACAGTCAGGTAGATCGTTTATATACAACAAGAATAGTAGAGGCCCCAGTATAGATCCCTGGGGGACTCCCGACTTCACAGGCAGTGGGTCTGAGAGTACCCCTTCGACTGACACTGATTGCGTTCTATCTGTTAGGTAGTCCGTAGTCCACGCCAGAGACGCTCCGGAAACATTGTACATCGCAGATAATTTAGCTAGGAGTCCACGGAACCATACCGTGTCAAACGCCTTTGCTAGGTCGAAAAAACACATACCAACATGTTGGTGGTCATGACGAAGGGCCACAATGTCCTGCACAAGGCGTGTCAGCTGCATGGTGGTTGAGTCTCCTCGTCGAAAACCAGATTGGACTGGGGCAAGGGCCGGCGACACATGAGCATAAAGCTTATCAAAGAATAATCGCTCACATAGTTTCGATACACAGGACAACAAGGAGATAGGACGGTAATTGCTGGCTTGTGACTTGGAGCCTTTGCTCTTGTAAACCGGAACAACCTTCGCGAGTTTCCATGCTGCTGGAAATTTACCAGTCGAAAAGGACACATTAAAAATACGGCAGAGGGGGTACGATATCGACGGGGCAAGTTTCTTCAGGACATCATTCGTAATGGTGTCCAAGCCAGGACTGCGGCGAGACTTTAGTCGGGCGATAGCCTTTCTAACATCCGCAGTTGTGGTGATGACCTGAACAAATGTTTCATGAAGTTGGCTGTGGGCACGAAGAGCTGGAAGTGATAACGACGGATCATCCGGCACAGCAACGGAGGATATGGATCGAGACAATATACTGTTGCCTGTTGTTTGCTTTGCAGGAGATGTTCTTGGCTTGCTCTCCGCCTCGCTGGGCCCGAAGGTCTATGTGGAGGTGCGCGACGTGGTGCTGCAGACCATCCGCGACAACCTGACGCGTGACTTTGAGCACCTGCGCGTCTCCGAGGACGAAGTCGGCAAGCTGTCCACGGCACTGTCGTCCTCCACGTCCGACGCTACCGCAGTGGAGACGTCTCGCCCTGTAAGCCATGTCCAGTGTTTATTATTATTATTATTTATTGTATGCATTCCCACGTTGAAGTGTAGCAGCGTCCACAGCTTCTCGTATGCTGAATGGCTTGGGTGAGAGGAGTAAATCCAGTATTTGCGATTCTCTCTAAAGTGTTGGCTCCGAGTGGTGTATGATACGCTCAGATTTACTGATTTGGACCTGCATGTACGTATTTTGAATGCCATGGAATATTTGCCCTGCTGGTGCTTATTTTATGTGTAATGTGTGTTGGTGTTTTCGGCTACATCTCACTGTGTACTCTGCAGACAACACCAGCAGCGGAGCAGATCTTACATGACACGGCCGGCTGGAAAGCCTTGGAAAGCAGCATGAAGTAAGTGATGCCGCTGTGTGTGTGTGTGTGTGTGTGTGTGTGTGTGTGTGTGTGTGTGTGTGTGTGTGTGTGTTCGATTCCCGACGATTATGGTTACACACGTCTTTCTTCTCTTTCTCAGACTCTTCCTGACTTTTCTTTCATTCTCCTGGGTGGTTACCAACAGCCAGTGCATGCCGGAGTATGTGGTGTGATGTGTGTGCAGGAAAAATAAACAAAAAGACCAAAAAATAGGGATTCACTGGCCAGAAAAAGGCACTTCGTAGCTGTGTGGTGTCGACCAGGCTGAATAGCGGCGGCCAATTCTTCAGCCTTGCAAGCTGATGAATGGTGCAATCCCAGCACAAGTTGCTATGGCTCCTGCTGTAGCATCGCTATCATCGCCTCCGGCGATGGGCGTCCAATGGTCCAATGGTGTGTGTGTGTGTGTGTGTGTATGTGTGTGCGCGCGCGCGCGCGCGCGTGTGTGTTTGTTTATGTGTGCGTGAGCTGGGTTGAATCTCGGCTGAAGTAGTCCGCGTTCGCTGTTGTTGTGGCTGGGTTTTCACACCACCTCGTCCAGGAACATTGTTCCTGTGATATACAGTTCCTGCACCGCCCTGTGTGTGTGCATGCTGTAAGATCATATGCAGGTTTTAAGGCGACCGCTCAAGAGACCTTCAAAATGTGGTCTCCTTATCCACGGTCGTTTGACTGGGAATAGCATCCCTTGGTCCTGGCTACAGTGGTCTTCTGGGGCAGGTGGTCGCGTTATCCGACTGGTCACCTGGACAGGTTTCACTGTAGTCTGGCGATCTGCATGCCGCCTATGGTCTTTGTAAACGAATAGTCTGTGTAGCCCCAAGGCTTAGCAGGGGATGGTGTTTGTAACCCCCCCCCGGCATAGTCACTATTGCAGTCAGACCTCGCGTATCCGGTCCTCTTTCTTCCGGATCCCTCACCATCCGGAAGAAAATCGTCGGTTACCGATTTAAAGCATATGCCATGCACACCTATAGCATGTGTGTTCGATTATCCGGTTCCCTCGCCTCTTTGGATTATTTGTTGAAAACGGATGTGTGCGGTTAAGCGAGGTCTGACTGTAGTAGACCCACTCCGCTCCTCACAGAGTGCTCAATGGTGGGTGGCAGAAGGTACTTGCAGCTGCGTTGTGTTGAGGGTTACATCCCGTGCGAGTCTCAGCATTACGGTGTATATTGTTATGCCGTCCTTCGGCTCTTCGTAGGGAGATTCTTGTATGCACTCAGCTGGCATTTCACATATTCAGCAACATTTGATTTTACACACGCATGGTGTAATTGATGTGGTTGAATTTATTGTCGAATGGTCGATCTTAACTTGGCACGAAGATGTAGTTAAGCATGCCGTATTCTCTCCTTCGTGTCTTTGGTTTGCCTCGCTAGATGCCTGAGTGCAATGGTGAAGGGTTGCGGAGTACGCTTTGATCCCTACATTGACCAGAGCTTCCTGGACCTGATCTACATTGCGCTGACACACATGAACCGCTTTGTGCGCGAGACTGCCTTTCTGCTTTGCGGCTCGCTGGTACAGGGCTCCGCTGGTGAGCCGAGTTCCTCCTCGCCATCGAAAGCGTCCACGGCAGGTAAGCGGATGAGAGGCGTGCTGAGCATGTACCTATCCCTCCTTGGGCATGTGCATTGTGTTATTGCTCTGCTACTAGTACTGCTTGTTCTCCTTTGACTGGATCTGGCTGATCTTTGCGACAAGACAAAAGCAAAGACCTATGGACTAGACACACATGCACGCACACACACGCGCTTGCACACACACACACACACACACACACACACACACACACACACACACACACACACACACACACACACACACACACATGCGCACGGTAGAGCGATAGCTGCTTGCTGTACTAGTAATGGCTTTTCGAGCTGGCGTGTATTTTGCACGTACCAGTATCCCTGATTACTCAGAAGGCAGAATGAGGTTTCTCTGCTACTCAGGGGTTCTGCTACTCAGGTTTCACACTTTATCTAATCTGCAACCTGTGTAAGGACTCTCTGCCCCCGTGTGGCAGTGAGCACTCTGTGAGCAGCGGCAGGTTTCTACTACTAGTATGCGTGCCTGACTGTTCTGACTCGTCCTATTCGTGTGTTGTTGCAGGTGCGGAGGGTAAGGGCAGCGGCTCTACCGCTGTCGGTACCAACATCTTTGCCCGTGACCTGGGCATGGAGTTCGCCGCTCATCTAGCTAAGGGCCTGGCGGACAACTGGAGCCAAGTAAGCGAGGCAAACCCTTCAGCACAGCTCTGCCATGCCCTCCATCTGTGTATAGGCATTTGCCATGCTGACACAGCCGTCTTCCATATAGAGCTGCTGCACATCCATCCCATGAAAAATACAAGACAGCCATGTTGGTTACAACTCCTGTCAATCCTTTCATCCATGGGTCACATGAGAGAGGTTCCGGGGTACGATTTTCCGTGCCAAAATCCGTATGGGCGCTACGGATTTTTTCAAAGGCGTGCTTCATACGATTTTTCGGCACGAGAATCCTTATGGACTGGCTTTCATACGAACCATGTTTCGTATGGAGATTTTGCGTTATCGAGTGCCGAAAGATTTTTCACGTACAAATTCGGTACGAGAAACATCGATTTTCCACGGGAAGTTTGGATTTCGGTACAAATTTTCAAAATATAAAGGCATAGCGTGGGAATATGATGTGGTTGCGATCGTAACCTATGTATACCTATGTAGGCAATGATGGCAAACACATAAGTTCCGTACTCCGGAACATTTCACTGCTCGAAAACGACGTATAAAAAAATCCGTAGCGCCTCCACGGATTTTGGCACGAAAAATCGTACTCCGGAACCTCTCTATGACCTTGCAAGTTGCAGGGTGGTGTTCATGTTGGTTCCAGCTCCACTCAATGCCTGCATCCATGGGTCACATGACCATGTAGGGCGGTGTCCATGTTGGTTCCAACTCCAGTCAATGCCTGCATCCATGGGTCACATGATGTCGAGAATTACTGCCTCTTTGTCTGTGTTATATGACTGGCACTGTGCAGGTACGGTGGGCGGCTTCCGTAGCTACTCGTTGCTTCGTTCTGAACGTGAGCGACGCCAGTCTGCGACAGGAGTACCTGAAGCTGCTTCTGCCGCCGATGTGCTTGAACCGGTACGTTTGGCCAGGCACAGATGATCAGTCGTAGTGCACTGTGCTGCAGCAGTACATGTACTTTCCTGTCAAGGGCACTCCTATTCTCAGTACATCGATGGTAGACTAGAAAGTAGAAACATACTAAGTGGGGCCAAGCTGGCGTTTTACTGGGGACAGGAGGGGGTAGTGTCTTCTTGCAAACGCAGTTTGCCCAAGGCCAAGCTGAAGTACATTAATGTGTGGTGATTGTTTGCTAAGCCTGTCCTGAACCTCTGCTTGAACAAGAAAGAAAACACCGAGAGAGAGAGACAGAGATAGAGAGAGACAGGGACAGAGACAGAAACAGAGAGACCAAGAGAGAAAGAAAGAGAGAGAGAGAGACTGAATTTTCACGTGCTGTTTTTCCAGGTACTATGTAGCCGAAGGCGTCCGCATCTACTCGCAGGAGAGCTGGCGGCGAATCGTAGGAGACGCTGGCTGTGACATTGTCAAACAGCACATTGATAGTATGGTGAGTGCTTGGTCTTAGATGCGGCAGGCTGCACAATCACTGTACGAGTGATTTAATAATGTTAATGCATGCTACTGTGCGATTGATTCAATGCATGCTACATGATTGTATCCTGTGAAACATTTTTTATTGTATTGATTTTACGAGAAAAAGAGGACAATTAGCTGCAGTATCAATCAGTCAGTCAACCTTTATTAATATATTGCGATGCTGAGATTCATTTGTGCACTGCGAGGGGAACATTCGAAGGGGCTGTGTGGAAAATAATCTCAGTGAGCATGTACTTTGACTGATCCTTTCCACTACTTCTTACAAATTATAGGTTTAACCTCTGTCCAGGCGCGTGTGCTGTAGAGGTCAGCTTAACATCAGATTCCTACGATCTCTTCTTGTCTGTTGGTAGATCTGCTGTTCTGCTGTTCTGCTGTGCTGTGGATTGTGTGTCGTGCCAGGTACAATTCTACGTTTCTGCGAGCCAGGCGGACAACCATGCAGTCAGAGAGGCAGCGTGCTCATGCATTGCCGAGCTTGGATCCAAGGTAGTGTAATGTTCTGGGACATTATTATTATTGCAGTACTGGCCAAAACCAAAGCACTAACGAAGACAAAACTAAAGACCAAGAACCAGGAACACAAAACACAGAGAAAGGGAACAAAACAGATACACATACAAATGCAACATCACAGGTAGGATGCTGAATTAGTGGACACTGCTCCTTCTTTTGTTTTTTCATCCTTCTTCCATATGAATGAAGATGCCCACTGATGCTTGTTTTTCCAATAAGAGGCCCGAAGAGAGACACAACTTTTTCACTTTGAATCGGAGTGGAGCCTGTTTCATTCCTGCTTGGCGTTGATACGATGTGCCGAAGTCTCGAAGAACATGACAATCGTATCATACCTTGTCATTGTACCAAGGATTTGTTCATCAGCCACAAGGCCGATTGCTGCTTGGCCTTGTTTAATTCTACCAAGGAGATAAAATAAAATAAATATCTGCACTAATGCCTAGACTCCGTTTTCCCTTTGACACGTTTGTATTGCAGATTGATGCGGATACTGTTCGGCCGCACGTCTCCAGCACACTTTTGCCTGCGCTGATTGACTGTTTCCGCGACGACAGCTGGCCTGTCAGAGATGGTGAGTTATGTGACGATCATGACCGGATTTCCCCCGAATATAAGTCACACCTGTTTACGCTTAACTTCAAGGGCGAAGAAGGGGTGCGACTTACGATCGAGTGCGACACCCTATCTATGTGACTATAATTATTGAAACAACATGGCTCAAATCTGAAAATGGGACTTCGGCTTATAATCGAGTGCGACTTATCGGGGAAATCCGGTAATCCTACCTGCAGTTAATTCTCAGAAGCTAGCTTGTCACCTTTGGCCTGCTAGCTGCTTAGTGGTGCGCGGTTTCAGGGGTGGCGGATGCACTGCAAATTTAGATAAGCCTATGGAGTGCTGCGTGGGATATCCTGTTAGCCTGTGCGAGTTTGGTGATTTGTGAATACTCCAGGGCAATATGGAGTGATTTTTTGTTTTTTTTTGTGGATTGTTTTGTGGGGTCTGAGTCTGTTGTCTGAGTTGCATGCTTTGTCTACAATGCAGTACGGTATTACTGTAAATATACAAATTTTCGGCAGCTATTTAATTTCGGCTATATTCGGCACCGACCCAAAACGCCTAAATTAAAACGCCGATGAAATTTTTCACAGCATCTGTCGCAATACCATGCCCTCTACCCCACGCTGAAAATAAATCGCCGCCGAAATGTCAAAAATCGTGAAGTGCCGAAATTTTGCAGCGCCGAAATTTTGTATATTTACAGTATTAACTGAACATTAGAGATTTGGAAGTTGGAGAATATGTGCACGGTCACCAGCGAGTCTGTGTGTTTGCCCAGACTGGTGATCCGCTGTTAGGAGTTCAGCTACTCCGTGGGCTGACACAGCTCAGCAGTAGGTCCAGCACTTATGTGCATCGCCATCATGCGCTGATCTGATTGGCGGCTTACGCTGTTCTTAGTGCCGTGGTGGTGTTGTTCTACTGCTTTGCTTCTGCCCAGCCGCTTGCATTGCATCGGGTAACTTCGTCAAGTGCTTCCCGGACGAGTGCAAGTAAGTTTCTGAGTCATGATGGTCAGCGTGAACTTGTAACTTTACTGTGTAAAGAAAACTTGTACTGTGTGTGCTGCGATATCTGCTCATTCAAATCGTACACTTGCTCTCAAGTACAGGTGCTAGTGGTTATCTACAAGGGAGCTGGTAGATTGGAGATAGAGTAACACCTGGTGTAAGCGACCTTTGTGTTTAGCGATCACCTGCTCTTAACGACCGTTTTTCCATGCACCAACAGTTCTACACAGACACTGTGGGACCTGGTTCTAAAGACCACCTGACTTTAACGACCGCTTTTGCTTGCACCGTGAGGTGGTCACTTAATTCAGGTTTTACTGTATAATGTATGCCTGTAGCTAGGGGTGTGCACGGCTAGTCGGGTACCCGTGCTACCCGCAAGGACCTCGGGTTCCCGAAGAAAATATTACCCGACTCAGCACTACCTGTAGCTGATATCTCCTGTATGCGTATTTGCTTCATCCTGTAGCATGTGTTGGTTGTGCTTGGTCCACTTTCTTGTGTTTGTACGCATTCTCTATGTTTTCATGGTGTAATTAACTGTGTGTTTTTGTCTGTGTGATGTATCGACAGGCCATCCCTGTCTCTGCTGTACGAGCTGTTCTTGACCAACCTTGCCGACAACATCCCGTCGGTTCGACAGGGATCAGCGGCAGCTCTTGCCAATGTAGCCTTTGCGTATGGTGAGTATGCATTCACACGCGTACACACACACATGCGCGCACGAGAGAGAGAGAGAGAGAGAGAGAGAGAGAGAGAGAGAGAGAGAGAGAGTGTGTGTGTGTGTGTGTGTGAGAGAGAGAGAGTGAGAGAGAGAGAGAGTGTGTGTGTGTGTGTGTGAGAGAGAGAGAGAGTGTGTGTGTGTGAGAGAGAGAGAGAGAGAGAGAGAGTGTGTGTGTGTGTGTGTGTGAGAGAGAGAGAGAGAGAGAGAGAGAGAGAGAGAGAGAGAGAGAGAGAGAGAGAGAGAGAGAGAGAGAGAGAGAGAGAGAGAGAGAGAAAGAGAAAGAGAAAGAGAAAGAGAAAGAGAAAGAGAGAGAGAGAGAGAGAGAGAGAGAGAGAGAGAGAGAGAGAGAGAGAGAGAGAGAGAGAGAGAGAGAGAGAGCACACACACACACACACACACACACACACACACACACACACACACACACACGTGGCCACGTGCGCATGTTGCAGCATGGCTGTCAAGCAGTTTATGCCCTTGGCGTGCTGAATGCGTTAGGCAGCTAGGTAGTGCTGTGAGTTTTGATGTTACATTTACACAGCTTCCACTCCAAGTACTGTACTTGTCTACGTAAGTACGGTTGTGTTGTGAACTACAGTAAGTCCTTGTGAGGTCAGCACTCTGATAAGGCGACTACCTGCACCAAAAGACCAGTACAACTACTCTAATTTCAGAAATTTTCGGTGCTCAATATTTTCGGTATGAGAGCAAAAAGCTAGGTTAGGTGAACAGAAATTTTCGGTACAGAGAAGCAGTTCCCTATTGAGTTATGTGTGTTAGTGTTTGTTTGGTGTATTGAAATTTTAGGTATGAAACAGACGCACCGAAAGTACCGAGAATAAAAGTACACCGAAAATTTGTGAAATTACAGTACTAGTATACCCAGTCGAGTGACTTTGGATAAGAAGAGCGCCTGTGCACGGGCATCACATTTTAATGTCTCTAGAGTGATTGTCTTGGACAGATCTCACTGTTGTGACGACTGTGCTAATCGTTCATGTATTTCCCGTACCTTACCTTATACAGTCCGAAGTAGTGGTTGCGACTTCGGCGATGATTTGTAAGAAAGGGTTTGCTCCCCACACCGGAGCTCGCGCTATTCCGCCGACTTTACTTGACACTTGACTGACTCACGACTGCCATCCAGAGCACACGAGAAGTCCATCGAACCTTCGACTCGGCAAACCTGCAAGAAGGCACCACTCCCTGCTCAATACACAGTCGAAGGTTCGATGGACTTCTCGTGTGCTCTGGATGGCAGTCGTGAGTCAGTCAAGTGTCAAGTAAAGTCGGCGGAATAGCGCGAGCTCCGGTGTGGGGAGCAAACCCTTTCTTACCGTATACAATTCCTAATTCCTAGTTGACTGCCAATGCCGCCATTCCTGTCGTTCTTTGACTTTGCTTTCTACCTACGGCCATTGTTTCTCTTGTGTCAGGTGATGAAGCGGTTGACTTCCTGTGTACCACGGCCAAGACGCGCCTGGAAGGTGTCAAGGATCAAGCGGATGAGTCAAAGAAGTACGCTCACCGTCCCTTTCATATCCAATATCTAGCAATTTGTGTTGGGGGGGGGGGGGGGGAGTGCATATGACTCATACTGTCTGTCAATCGTTCCGTGCCATTGCCGTGCATGTGCACAGCCCTGCCAGCAAGACACAACTTCCGAGAGTTCTCGCAAAGTGTTGATGCACTTATAAATTGCACGTAGTATTCTGTGTCTAATGCTTTCTCCTGCTACTCTACGGCTGTTTTTACTATGGCCGCTCATTCAAGGCAGCACTGGGTCTGAGTTTTAAAATAGCACTGTATTTAAAAAGGGATGTAAGATCAAGGGGCCTTGTCCCCGGTGCCCCAGTACTCGCTGCGGTCTGCTTTGCTGCATAGTAGCGGGGCGAGTAACGGTAATTGCTCCACGACTACACATGCTTCCACTCAGAGTTCTGCAAACTGTCTGAACATTGCCAGCCGACTGTCGTTCGGTGTAATTTTTGTACTGTTTCGCAAAGTTGCTGTGCAGTGTGCACCCTTCATTTCACGTTCAATTGTTATTGGCAGTCGTTTGACGAGCCAGGAAATGTTGAATAATAACAAATACTAATACTATATACTCGTCTTGGTCTACTGCACAGGTACAGCCAGTTGGAGAGCGGTCCGGCCACGTTCGGCGTCGTGAAGCAGGCGCATGACAACGATATGGCTCTGCATGAAAACCAGCCAGTGAGTGCTATGGCGTGTGTGTGTGTGTGTGTGTGTCCCTATTTTTCCATTTATTTTTTTAATGGAAAAATGAAAAAAATAATAGGGATTCACTGGCCAGAAAAAGTCACTTCAAACAGCTGTGTGGTGGATACCAGGCTAAAAATAGTGGCGGTCAATTCATCAGCCTTGCAAGCTGTTGAATGGTGTAATCCCAGCACAAGTTGCTATGTCTAACATAGCTGTTCGCTATCATCGCTTCCGCGATGGGCATGTCTGAGGTGTGTGTGTGTGTGTGTGTGTGTGTGTGATACTGTTTAGCTTCTTCTCAGATCCACGCCCAGCCTGTGGGCCACGACTGCGATGGAAAGACCTCGTCGCACGTGATCTTCGTTTCGGTGGCATAGTGAATTGGCTCACTTTGGCTCAGGATCGCCCAGCATGGCGCGAGGCAATTGCAAAGACTCCGGATGATCTCGTGGAGTGTAACAACAACAAAGTCACCTGCAAGGTTTGCAACCGATCATTCACTGCTCGTGGGATTCACCGTCACAAGTGCTCAGCTGTACGGTCCTTACCTGTTGCCCAGCAGCCTGGGGCCCGTCACTGTGGAGTTTGTGACCGCTGGTTTCAAAGCGCTGGCGGTTTTGCAGTTCATCGTTGTGTGGAGCGTCAGACATCGGACGAAATACCAGCTGTTTCAACGAGATGCAGCCTGAATTTGGACTGCTGCCAGCACCATTGCTCGATCTGTGATCGCTGCATGAAGAGTCAGGCTGGTTTTAACCGCCATAATTGTACTCGAGGCAAACGACTGCGAAAGGACCAGAGGACTAATCTGCCCATTCAATGCAGCCTATGTAACGAACGATTCTCCCGCCCGCAGGACCTCACCCGCCACCGAAGACAGAAACACTAGCTATGTGTAGAACGGTCCCCTTTCACCTCAATTATTCTCCTTGTTTCTTTTTTCTCGCTGTTGTCTCCCGCTTCTGGGAGCGACGTGGCCATTTTGTGGCAGTTGTACATAGTAGTAGTAGTAGTGTGTGTGTGTGTGTGTTGTGTGTGTGTGTGTGTATGCTGGATCTTTTACTGCACCCGCTACTGACTCGTGTCATGGTTTATTTGCTCATGATTCGTATAATTGTTAATTTTGTATTTATGGATTCTCCACAGGCCCTGGCTTAAATCCAGGGAATCTTATTCACGCATGTGTTGCATGTGTTGCACGTGTTGCATGTGTTGCTTTGCCACTGTCACAGATGTACTCTTGTGGTTCGTTGGCACCGAAGATGGGTCGCGGCGGACAAGTACATGAGGGCGGTTGCAGTGGCGCGTCGAAGTTTCGCCGTCCCGCCGAGCCGTGGGAGCTTGGAGATGGGTGAGTAGGGTGTTTAATTTATTGCACTGAATGACATACTGCAAAACGTGTAATTTACTAATTTTAGGTGCGTTAAAATTTCGGTACCAGAGACCTGCCAGGTGTCAGGTGTAGTGTAGAATTAGGTGACCAGCGTTCCCTTCACATACAGTGCATACTCTAGTGCCTTTTGTTTAAATTTAGGTGCCCGGTTTCTCTACCGAAATCACCGAACTTAATTAAAGTTACACCGAAAATTACATGTTTTACAGTATTCACCTCCGAATTGCCATTCACCCGGTGCGTGGACTAATGGGACCATTTAGTGTTGCAATGTAGTGTTAGTTTCACGGCCATTGTCTGGGTTTTATTTGTGATCAGGGATGATTTGTATCCATCACCATGCAGCCGTATCATGTCACTCTGCGTCGAACATCGACAATAGCAGAAGCTGTAGTAGAAAGAGCCTGGAAGAATGTTTAGTAGATTCTGATCTGGCTGTTACACTGTGTGTGCGGGTGTGTGTGTGTGTGTGTGTGTGTGTGTGTGTGTGTGTGTGTGTGTGTGTGTGTGTGTGTGTGTGTGTGTGTGTGTGTGTGCGTCTGTGCGAGCGCGTGTGTACGTGCGTGCGGGTGTGTGTAACAGGAAGAGTCTAGAAGTAATAGTACTCGTACATGTATCTGATCCAGCTGTTACATGTTTTGCCTGTGTTTATGCGTGTGCGTGTTTGTGTGCAGCTGTGTGCACCTTGTCGCTGAGCTGACGGCATTGAAGCCCGCTCAGGCCAAGAGCACCGCACTTCTGCCAATCGTCGCCGACGCTTGCCGCGTACGACACTACACGCATCACTTTGCCTTCTTGGAGTCCGTGTGCAAGGCGGTGAGTAGTATATTCAGCTCCCAGGCGTTTCGCCAATCATGTTCACATATAAGCACATGCGCTTGTAATTGGAGGTGCGCTTATATCCGGACTTAAGCTTTTATGTGCAGAAGTGCGGACATGTATAGAACAAAAAACAGTTATTATTATTATTAGACACAATCTCATAGCATGTGACAAGCATAGCTAATGCAGGGACAGAATCCCCTGAGACAAGGGCGTTGAGCCAGCCACGGCAATAGTAAGCTAGGTTCAATTATCCATATTTGGCCCGGTTTGTGGTGTCATGCTGATGGCAAATCCTTATTTGTATGAATTGCGCAGTGTCACATGACTATTGAGTTCGTTTTTGATCTTGTGTATAACAGCACTAGGGGACCACATCGCTGGCATATCCATATCCAACCTTACATTGGATTGAATTGTTTCAAATATTTCCCATTCCATTGTTACGTCGATCCACTGATGAATGGAACAAGAAAGCTGTTCTGAACTAATCCTCTCTTTCCTTTTCGTTATGTGCCCTGCAATCATCGCTTCCCATTTTACTCATGCATGTCGACATAATAAATTGCTTACAGCGAAATTAGCCCTCCTTGTTGCTATATTGCATGATTGTATTGCATTGGACTCTTCTTATTACTTTCCACGTGTTCCAGCTTCCCAAGATCGCCAAATATCTTGGCAAGCGGCCTTTCAAACAGTACCTGGAGGCGTTCCTTCCATCGATTTTCTATGCACTGGTAAGTGAGGTGTGGGCAGAGTTTGCTGGAAGTCTTGCTTGCCTCCTAGACGACGCTAGTTGCGTCGTTTGTTCTCTGCGTTGTATCTGCCGGCTGACTGCAGGCGCAGTGTGTGTGTGCACCTTTTTTTCAATTTGTGTCAATGTTGAATCCTTGTTGCTGGAGTATGGGCCTGTTGTGCTGGGCAAGCACTGCTGCTCTGACTTTCACCTAACGTAGCGTCACTTTTCTCCTGCGTGTATCCCTGCAGGATGGCAGCAACCAGTTGGCAACGGCGGCTGCGGCGGAGTGCCTGACGCACTTTGCTCATTTCCTCGGGCCCACCATCCTGCGTGGCCGCGTCGAGCAGCTCGATCCCAACCTCCTGACCTCGCTGGACAGGACGCTTGGTCCCAGAGTCATGTGAAGCAGTCCAGTGCTGTGGGTGTGGGTGTGTGTGTGTGCAGATATGTCATGAAGAAGGCGGACATCATCAGGCTGCCCAGTGCTGTGAACTACCCTATACCCTACATGGTTGCCATGGTAAACATGGGCTTGTCAAGGATATGTTCAGGCGTGATTGCTGTGCTCCTTGTGTATCACTCGCTCCGTGTTCTGCAGCTCACTCATAGTAGATGTGGCGTCGCGTACTTCCAAGCCACTGTGGCCACCTGCAGCTGTCAGCAATGCACCGCTTCCTTTGGCGAATGTGCGCGGGATTGCCGTCCGTCCGTACTAGGCCCAGTGTGTCGGCCTGGGCGTGTGCTGTGAGTGTGTGGGCCTGGGCGTGTGCTATGAGTGCTGCTGTGTTCCCGTAGCCGGTCCCTGTGCCGTGCATCCCGTATTTCCCCCTACGGGAAGCCAGCGTGAGACCTCACTTTGTGTGCACCATTCTGGCAGGCTGCTTCTTTGAAATGGCAATGGCCTCTCTGATGCTCTACGAGCCATGTGCCTCCGTTCTTCTCTGGAATTCGTACTCCCTGGAGTGTACGTACTATACACATGGAGTATGGTTTTTTTCTCTATAAAATATCTCTTTCTCCAGATCCATCACAATCAATATTATCCAATCTGCAATCCATTTTATCATTTCTTTTCTTTTGGTTTACCCCAGCCTGACCAGGAGCCTCAACAGCCGTTCGATTCCATGTTTCCTCTCCTGTCCGCCATATGATTTCTTTAGTACGGCGTGTTGTTGCTGCTGCTGCTGCTG
This sequence comes from Sycon ciliatum, assembly GCF_964019385.1. NCBI lineage: Eukaryota > Metazoa > Porifera > Calcarea > Leucosolenida > Sycettidae > Sycon > Sycon ciliatum. The sequence goes on along the minus strand of NC_088650.1, from coordinate 8,349,085 downwards.
CTGCTGCTGCTGCTGCTGCTGCTGCTGTTGCTGTTGCTGTTGTTGTTGTTGTTGTTGTTGTTGTTGTTGTTGTTTAGGTTGTTTGTTTGTTTTACAGTAGATCTGCTGTGCGATGAGGACACTGGTTTTCTAGCTTGAATCATGTTGGTGGGTTGAGCTCGGTTGAAGATGAATTTTGTGCAGATGTTGTCAAAGACGTGCGTTCGTGATTGCGGGCCGGGAAACTAGTTGAGAATGGTGGACGGTTAGGAGAGGATTTGGTTGTGTAACGCTGGTGGTCGGCTTCTAGTTCTAGTTTTTTTTGTACTTTTTTTTACTGATAACACGACCCTACTGAGAGATATGTGGAGACAAACACGAAACAGGACACAGGGGATGTAGTGCTTTTAAAACATTACTTCCGCATTGTACAGTTTGCGGGAAATGAGTTGATCGCTGTGATGGTCTGGGCAGATAAGGGGCAATACTGTATTGGAAAAAAAAGAATGATTCTACTGGTTGTGTTTTCGTTGACAGTTGGAGAATACATGTACAGTGCTGGCAACTGAACATGTATTTATTTACAATGAGTAGGGCCTACAGGGCGGCCTCGTGCAGTCGACTCTTGATATGTCTCGCACTTCTGAAATCCATCCAAACGGTATGTATTTTTGACATTTTTTGTAAACCGTTTCCATAATAATAATAATAATTGCATACCATTTGGATATTTCTGTACCATATACATGATTGTACAGTTCGCGATAAGTCACTAATATCTGTCTCCAAAAACGGGTACTAGTACACATTGGTATGCAGGACTGTAATCAAGACGGGAGGGGGGTTATGTACTCTGGCTATATAGTGTGTGCAAAGAGGGGGGGGGGGGGGGGTACTCTTGCTGCAGTGTGCAAAGGGCGGGGGGTACTCTTGCTATAATGTGCAAAGGGGGGGGGGGGGGGTACTCTTGCTACAATGTGCAAAGGGCCAGGAGGGAGGGGGTGCTCTTGCTGTAATGTGCAAAGGGGGCGGGGGGCACGGGTGTACTCTTGCTATAATGACTATGTGCAAAGGGGGGGGGGGGGGGGATACTCTTGCTATAATGTGCAAAGGGGGGGGGGGGATACTCTTGCTATAATGTGTAAAGGGGGGGGGGGGGTACTCTTGCTGTAATGTGCAAAGGGGGGGGGGGGGTCTACTCTTGCTGTAATGTGCAAGGGGGGGGGGGGTACTCTTGCCATAACGTGAAATGGGGAGGGGGGGACTCTTGCTGTAATGTGCAAAGGGGGGCGCGGGTAGTCTTGCTATGATGTGCAAAGGAGGGGGGGGGGGGGGGGGGGAGGGGGTGTACTCTTGCGATGTGTCTTGACACATTAGACATGGTTAGCATTTTACCGTTCACGCTATTTTCGACGGTCGGCGTGTAGAGGGCGAGTCTGCCTGGTCTACTGTTTTTGATGTGTTTTCGAGACCCGGTTAGCAGTTTGGCTTCTGAGTCCTGACGCAACGATAGACGTGTGAGGTAACCCTAGTTAGAATCTTACCGTTTCGTTCTCCCGCTAAAAAGAGCTTTCTATCGTCGAAACGGTACCAAACCGACGGTATTTTGGGTTTGGGGTAGGAGTGCCGTTGGATCTAGCGCGTGAACTGTAAAATGCCATGTCTACACACACAAAAAACGGTGCAGGCCGACCGTCCAAATAGCGTGAACGGTAAAATGCTAACCATGTCTATTCAATAAGAAAAACACCCAAAAAGGCACAATGGTGGAACATGCGTGTTTCAGTCTTCACAGCCTCAATACATGTACACACCAACACGTCCAGAGGTCAGCTATGAAAACTAGTCTACAAAATGGTTCTGCCGAAGCCTACTTTGCTTCAGGGTTAGAAGTACGTGTGCCTAAACAAACAGTAAACATGGTTGACATTAATCATGCTGAGAAAACTGATGTGCAAAAAACTACATAATGTATTATGCTTGGAAAAGAAGCGGATTTAAATATCATCATAAGACCTCAGCAGGTTTGAGCCGGTAAGTGGGAAAAAAGGGTGGGTGCAGTGCTTGGATTCCTAGTAGCAACGTTACAGTCATATCATGTGTGTTTCATTTGGGGCAGAGAGTTGGTGAAGAGAAATTTGTCTAGCTTGCAGGCACTGAAAGCATGCCATTGGTCAGTTTGTGTTGGCACATCACGGTAGATCACCAGCAGATTTCTGTCAGTAGCTGTCCCTGGTTTGCTGCGGGCGGCCTACACCAATGGCCTACTGTCGGCAAAGGAGTCCGATTGTGCCGACTGTATGGAGCACAGGGAGGGGTGAGAGCTGCCGCTGCTGTTCTGGGCAAACGTTTGCGACGACGACGTAGACTCTGGACGGACTTCTTCGGCGTCGACCGACTGGGACCGTTCAGTACGCTGGCTGTGGGTGACGGTTGTGCTGGCAGCATGGGCAGGTGCTGGCACAGCAGCAGTAGTGAGAACGACATTATCAGTGCCACGGTTGTTGTCACCACTCACGGCAGTAGTAGCAGAGTTATACGCAGGAGGAGGAAGGGGAAAAGCAACGGCAGCAGCAGCTGTAGCACTAGCGGAAGAAGATACAGGAGCTGTAGCTGCAGCAGCAGGTATAGCAGCGATACCAGGCGTAGCCGTATCAACAGGAACAGCAGCACCCGCTACCAGTCTTAGCTCCACCTCGTTATATGACGGAGGATGTGCCAGGGAGTCCAAGCCGTCTTCCGGTTTGGGAAAGCCGAGGGCATCGTCGTAGGCAGGTGGATGATCACGCATATCCGCCGTTGGTGCTGGAGCATTTGTATCTGCATTTACAGTATTAGATCCTGCACCTGCAGAGACAGAAAACAGGAGATGCACATTGTTCAGTCAGTAGTTTCAAACCCTTTCTCCAAAGCGACAATACTTTTTTCTTCGAAATACAACAAAATTTGGTTTTTAAGTGACAGCCCACAGTGCACAACAAGTGGGTCACTGGTCTCGCAAAGCATATAGTATTATGGAATGAAAGGAGGCGACATGGAGCCTGGCAAAAGTGGCAAATTGCACGACACATGGATGAAATGCGCACCAACTGTGGCACATTGATGACCTGTGACATCACCTGGATACTGAGTACCCTCTATGAGCAAATGGCTAACATTACCCTGGCAGGGAGTAATATATCGATTATAGTGATAACATGCTCCAAATCAAACACCAACGCTATAGGCGATATTTGACTGTACTACATTATTATGTAGTTACGAAAAAGGGTGCAGAGGATCAGCTTACCTTGTTGGTTAAGGTGTCGCCGGCGCATGTAGAAGCCGCGATTCCACTGCTGCGAGCGTCGAAGCCACACTGATGTGGCTGACGTGATTACAATACCAAAGACAATGGCTACAATAAGCCTAGAGCAGAGAGCAGAGAGCACGGAGATCACACACACATACATGTACATACAGAGGGAGACCACGCACACTTTAAATACATATGCGTACGGAGGGAGATTATAGAGAGAGAGAGAGAGAGAGAGAAGGGGGGGGAGAGAGAGAGAGAGAGAGAGAGAGAGAGAGAGAGAGAGAGAGAGAGAAGGGGGAGAGGGAGAGAGAGAGAGAGAGGGAGAGAGAAAGACGGTATGTGCCTGTGTATGCATGGATGGCAGAGATAAACTGTGCAGTTGTCTGTTCCGCAACCGTTCCAACTTGACCCGGCACAACTCTTACTTTCATGCACTACAGTTTTTTTTACAGTCCATGCACTGTTGAGTCACCGTGTATACCTGTACATTGGTATGCTGTGCTTGGTGAAATCCTTGGCTGGTCATTCTTCTGCACTCCATTGTTCGGCACCCACAGTACTGTAAGCCGGCTCTATACAATTTCTTTGTGCACGCTTTTGTCGCCCGGAAAGCTGTACAGATTGATATTATCGTGCTGCATTACGTCATGGCCGAGCACTGATTTGAAAACGAGTGGTTTGAAAGGCTTCGTCCGACTCTGCAGTGCGTTTACTGCATCGTGTTAGGACGCACCCTTTTCAAACTCATTCTGTAGTGGTGGGAATGTTCGCCACGTATAGCGTCGACTTATCAGAACGTGTGTGCAAATTTCACCATCTGGAAGTCTTCACCACCGAGTTATTGTCACAGTGGACGCTAAAAGACTTTGAAGTTTTCACTGTATGCGATTCAGCATTACACTCATAGCCAAACAGTTCATGCCGTGTTCAGGACAAAGTTCTCACCAGAATTTCCCAAAGAATTCCTTGAGCGGGCTACTCCTGGGCTCACAGCATCCAGCGGAGCAGCAGACGGTGGCCTTCATGTTGAGCAGAGTTGGACAGATGGGTTCCTTGCTGCGGAAACACGACCTATGGAATAAGTCCACCTCGCACACTGAAGGTGGACACAAAGCCACTCTGTACGTTCCACGCGGGTCACTGGCATTTTGAGCATTCGAAGTCCACTCTGGTGTTGGGTTGCGTTTCTTGGGATCGTCGCCACAGCAGGCTGCCACGCACACGCCAACCACGAGCAGGAAGCTCTCGAGGAGGCGGATGTGTCCAACAAGCATGACGCAGCCCCCTCTGTCCGCGACACCACGAAGCTGAACGGCGAGCTAGATGGACGAAGTATTAGTTTTGTGCGGACAATGTTTGGCAATGTTTGAGGAGGTCAAAACTAGCTGGGCCAGGTGATGTCCACTTCAAGCAAACGCTCGTCAAAGTTGGTTAGAGAAATAATGATTGTCACATCAGACAACTATGTACTCATGCACTACTGCCAGTTCCCTGAAATAACCTTCCTTCAAGATCTTCCTTGCTGAACTAACTTGAACATCCTTCAACACAGACACAG
>NC_088650.1:8282790-8344050 GCF_964019385.1 Sycon ciliatum | reverse complement strand
AGCATTATATTTATACTGTGAAAAAACGAGCATTAGCCGCCGATGCCTACCAGCATGGTGCGCAGCCACCCCAGCAGGATGCCCAGTCCTCTCATGCCCAATGATGGATTCCAGACCTCTGCGACTGCTAGTGACTAATGCATTCAGCCTGAGCAACAAGATAGGTGCCCTGCAGCATGCAATCCTGCAGTATAATGTAGACGTGGCAATAGTAACAGAAACGAAGCTCTGCTCAGATAATTCCTCCCATGAGTTGACCGTCCCAGGATACTCACCCCCTATAAGGAAGGATCGAGATGCCCATGGTGGCGGTGTGGCAGTGTGGGCCAGGAGTGAACTATCCATTACCCACCACGACGATATAGATTGCCGTGATCACGAGCTCTTGTGGATTTCCCTCGCAATGCACTCCGGAACAAAGACTGTTCTGGGTGCGCTCTACCGGCCTGGCTCTTGTGCAGAGACAGACACCAGCCTGATGGACTACCTAGACAACACTTTGGATGATGTCCGCCGTCTTGGCAGCAATGTGATAATTGCTGGGGACTTCAACGTGCATAATAGGGCTTGAAAGTGATGACGTCAAAAACGGCCAGGGAGTACTAAGTTGACATCAGATTTCTATTTTGGATCCACTAAGGTGTGACTTTGCATGCTATTGCCTCAGTATGTGGGTGCATAGCAACCCACTCATGTCGTATGCAGGTGTGACTTTTACTTCGCCACCAGTTGTCACCCCGCCCCCACTAGCCAAATCAGTCAGTTTCACTGGCTACATCACCTTGCTGTGAGTAAGACCGCTTGAAATGTGCTTGGATCCATACAAAAACTGGATCCAAGTGGATCCAATTTTTGAATTTTTGAAATTGTTGCTATGCTGTGACGTAGCACTTTCAAGCCCTATTCAGCCTGGCTACAGAGTAGCAAGACTACCGTTATACCCGAGCCGGTGAATGCCTGGAGGAAGTTTGCGCAGCACATCATCTTGTCCAGCATGTCACCCAGCCAACCCGCGGCTACAATACTCTCGATCTTATCATCTCCGATTTCCCACACCCCGTATGCACCACAGCCTATGCACCACTTGGACGATCTGATCATGCCGTTATCATTGCCGAGTTTCTACACCAGCATCCACGACGCGAAGATCCTGCTGTTCGACAGGTTTGGAAATACGCCCTTGCTGCCTGGCACCGCCTGAGAGCCTACCTCCGCAACATAGACTGGCCCGCCAAGATCCATGGGTGTGCGGAGCAGTCCTGTCAGCGCGTGACTGATGTCATCATGCATGGAATGAAACAGTTCATACCTGATCCAAAGAGCTTGTGGTACACAAATCCAACCCTGTATGGTGGACACCGGACTGTTCTAACGCCAATCATGCCAAGGAGCGGGCATGGAAGCTGTGGCGACGCGATCCCCGCAACGATAACCACAAGGTCCAGTACATCACAACTGTTAACCACGAAGTGGAAGCGTGTCATGCAGCGCGATTAGCACATCAACGTAGAATTCGCAACAAGCTTACTGCAGGTTCCCTCCGGGACAAAGAGTGGTGATCAACCATCAAGAGCGCAGCAGGCAAGGGACGTTGCTCTGAAATTCCCCTGCTGACCAACCCTGCAGGACAAGAGTTCCACTCTTCTCGTGAGAAAGCCGAGTGCTTTGCAGCGCATTTTGCGAACAAGTGTAGCCTTGGCAATAACGACCTCTGTGCTGCTGACCTGCCTGACCTGCAACGACCTGCCTATGCCACGCTAAAGCACATTCACTACCGCGCAGCAACGGTCAAACGGCACTTGGCGAACTTGGCTGTATCAAAAGCAACTGGACCGGATGGCATCTCTGCTCGTGTGCTCAAGATGTGCTCATCTGAACTTGCAGACCCATTTTTTTTTACGAGAAACCACGAACCTCGAGAACAGAATACTGCCTGATAGAGGTGGTTGCAGGCGCAACTGTGGTGGTGAAACTGGAGCATCTCCGCCGACCTGAGGTCTCGGCTTCACTGGCAAAGCTCTTCGCCCTCTGCTTCTTAGCCGGTGTGCAACCTGGGGCATGGAAACGTGCCCATGTAGTCCCGGTTCACAAACGGTCCTCCAGATCTTTGGCATCTAACTACCGACCAATATCACTGCTAACGATCATGTCGAAAGTCATGGACGGCATTGTAAACACGCAACTGGTCAACTACCTAGAGAAGCATGAGGTGTTGCCAAACAGCCAGTTTGGATTCCGACGTGGTAGAGGAACTGCAGATATCTTAACGGCTCTCCAACATGAATGGGTCCACACCATAAGTACTGGCGGTTGTGTCCAGGTCCTCGCCGTGGATATTGCCGGTGCGTTTGACAGGGTATCGCACACAGGAGTGCTGTAGAAAGCAAAGCAGGCCGGCGTCGACGGACGCCTGCTTGTATGGCTACAGGACTACCTCACCAACCGAAACATCCGCGTTGTGGTTGGAGGCCAGACGTCAGATGCTCAACCCATCCAGGCTGGTGTCCCCCAAGGCAGCATCCTAGGACCCAGCCTCTTCCTTCTATACACCTGTGACATTGAACAATGTTTAACTCCAGGAACGCAGTTGAACAGCTTTGCAGACGACACCACACTCTACAGCTTAGTACAGCCAACTACCGATCTCCAACAGTCCACTGCCTCCCTCCAAGGGTCCCCCAACAGTCTTGAGGAGTGGGGCCGCAAGTGGCGTATCTGTTTTGAGCCAGCCAAGACACAGCGCATGACTCTACATCGCAAGCACGTTCCCTCCTGCACTCCACCAGTCACCTTTGGAGGTGAAGCACTCCAGGAGACAGATACCCTGGAGCTGCTGGGAGTCATGCTCGACCCTACTCTCTCCTACAGAGCGCACACTCGCAGTGTTGCACTGCGCGCCTCCCAAAGGCTGGGTTTCCTACGAAAGGCAGCACCCATCCTGGACGACCATGGTCGAGTGACGGCCTATAAGGGATTCGTGCGACCCCTACTTAGTCATGGCCCAAATTTGCTCGGCCTACATCGATATTTTGCCGCACAATTGTGCCACAAATATTTCGATATTCTGCTTGGCATTTCCTTTCTCCGTCGATATTTTGCTTTGGTTTTGCTCGAGATGAAATGAGTTTTACGGAAAACTCAACGATAATTGTCGCTGATGACGACGATATGTTTGATTGAGCTCCTGCTGCTGCTCAACTTTCCACTGAAATGTAGCCATGAGTCTGTTTTCTACAACGTTTGTGCTTGTTTTCAACCTCGATGACTGATTGTGTTGAGGAAGTCCCTAAGAAGCCTTGGATTTTTCGAAAAGCCCACCAAAACTCGATATTTTGCTCAAAACTTGCCGGAAACTTACGCATCCGATATTTTGCTCAAAGAATTGCTAGCAAATTTGGGCTATGACTACCCCTACTTGAATATGCCCCACTGGCCTGGTCGAGCGCAGCCGCAACTAACATGGCCCAGCTGGACAAGGTTCAGCAACGTGCCCTGCATTTCCTCGGACCTGGAACCATCCTCCAAAGTCTTCAGCTTCGTCGGATGGTGGCAGCCCTGTCATACTTGTTCAAGCTGCACTACATTCCAGGGCCTCCCCAGGTAAAGGCCATGCTGCCACCAACCAAGCCCCCTGCCGTAGCTAGCATGTGCACACGGCAAAAACGTCAGACGCACCATGCCTTCCAGCTGAAGTGGACACCCCCTCGCACAGCCTCTGACTACCTCCTGCAATCCTTCCCCTTCTTCGCCATCACACCCTGGAACAACCTGCCTGCGGACCTCCTGCTTCACGCACCTCATTCAAGACGCCTCCAAACCTTCAAGGTCAACGTATGTAAGGATCTAATCCGAAAGAGATGGCTGTGGTCCACACAGTACCTGTGACGATGATATTGAGACCCATTTAGTATTAATTTTACCTCTCTACTAGTACTTGCTTGTTATGATTATTGTTCTCTTTCTTCTTTTTCCCTTCTGGTTTAGTCATTACACGTATTTATATTATTTGGTGCAATACTAGCGCCCCTTTCTCGCACCAAATTATTATTTTTGCTACTTGACCATGCAACCCCCCCCCCCTAGGGCTTGGCGGATAATGCCGGCAGAATTTTCGGCAGAAAACGCCTGTTTGGGGGGGTCGAGCATATTTCGGCAGAGCGGGGGCTGAAAAAGCATTCTCTGCCCTTTAATGACAGTTACCACGGAATTGGCGCGCGACGTTCTGCTTTTGCAGCAGATTTGCCGCGTTCTTCGACACGCAGTCCATCCATCCACCAAATATGGCCGGAACTGTTAATTTGCGGAAGGTAGCAGCCTTGAATGGCAGGCCAGTGGCAGAAGTCTACGAGTCGAAGATCTACATAATATGGCCCAGTTGCAGCGATTTTCGACCTTCGGTGAAAAAGCCCGCTGTGTGAAAAGATTCAAATCAAATCATCTTTTGCTGCGCAAGCCGGGCCGCGGACGAGTATTCCGTGGATCACGACACCAGTGAAGTCAGACTTGAAAATGTTCGCAAAACAAGCATTTTGCAACGAAGGTCGAAAATCGCTGCAACTGGGCCATATTATGTAGTGTGGCTAGCCTTCATCTGAAGTGCGCCTGCGCCGGCCACATGTGTTTTTTTCATCCTCGCTTTGTTGTTGGCATAGTCGCTTGTGAATGTTTGTGTTTGGTTGGATAAAATTTATGCTGGTGGCTCTGCATCATTCGAACTACTAGTATGGAGTCCGACTGTCGAGATAGAGCACGGGACGTGTCAGACTATTCTGATGTCGATATTCTGGATGATGAGGATGACATCGTGTCGTCTTTGCAGCAGGCACAGGAAGCCCCGATTGCCAGGAAGCGCTCCCTCCAACGGACTTCTGCTGAAAAGTCCGAAGCGGCGTCCAAGAAGACCAAGGTTGCTCATGGTGGGAGCACCAGGCTGGTGAAGGTGAAGCCAGAGAAGCGGCTTTCTGAATTTCCGAACGAGATGCTAACAGTTTCGAATAAGCAGCTGTACTGTCAGGCCTGCCACACGGTCCTCTCGCTCAAAAAGAGCATTGTGGAGGACCACCTGAGATCAGATCGCCACTTTCGTGGGAAGGAAGAGCGCCAGGCTCAGGTGCTGCGCCAGGAGAAGGTGCTGGAGTCTTGGGAGACATACCAGAAGCGACATGCCAGCGTGCTCGGTGGTACTGGCTTGACTCTAGCAGTCGATCCTACCCATTCTCTGGCCCGAATTCAGGCTGTGTCTGTGCTGCTGAAGGCTGGCATACCACTAGCAAAGATGTCGTATCTCCGACCACTGTTGGAAGAGGGCTCAGTGCCCCTGACGGATGCATCCCATCTTCGGTCGTACATACCCTTCATCCATGAAATGGAAGTGGCCACTCTGAAGTCCGAGTTGCAAAACCATCCTCCTCTGACCGTGATTTTCGACGGAAGTACGTATCAAGGGGAGGCGCTAGCTGTGTTGATCCGGTATATCAATGATGACTTCACCATAGTCCAGAGGTTGGTACGAGTGCACATTCTGGCGAAAAGCCTCAGTGGACAAGAGCTGGCGCGGGAGATCATAACAACGCTGAGTACGGAGATGCAGATTCCTGCTAGTGCAGTGGTTGGTGCTGTTCGAGATGGTGCTAGCGTCAATGGTGCAGCTTTGCGGATGCTCAAGGACGTGATGTATCCAGATCTCATCAGCATCATCTGTGTATCGCACACTTTAGACAATGTGGGCAGACACATGGAGACTCCTTTGCTGACCACGTTCCTTCAGTGGTGGGTCGGGCTGTTCTCCCACAGTCCAGCAACGAAGCTAGTGTGGAAGACACAAACCGGCCATGCAATCAAAGGTTACAGCCGAACGAGGTGGTGGTCATGGTGGGAGGTGCTTGTGCAACTGGAAGAGCACTTTCAGGTTGTTCTACCATTCCTTACGGGTTTGCAGTATTCACCCACCCTTCGCAACCATCTCAAGGAGGTACTGGAGGATGATCAACAGTGCACAACACTGAGGCTTCAACTAGCTGTCACACTTGATGCTGGAAGGCCATTTGTGACAAGCACCTACTCTCTGGAAGGAGATGGAGAGGCTGTTGTCACTGCCTATCGCACACTCCAGGAGGTCACAACTGCCGCAGCTGTCCAGAACTATCCAAAAACCAATGCTGTAGCTCTGGAAATGGCCAACGGAACCCAAGTCGAAGCCGATGGCTTGGTTGCTACTGCCAAGGCCTGCGTTGCACCTGCCATCAAATACTTCCGGGAGAGAATGAACAAGAATGGCACGGAGATGTTCGAAGTGGTCCGTCTGCTCAAGGCTCTTCGACTATTCTGCCCGGAGCAAGCAGCTACTCTCCGTCCCACTGCAGAAGCCATTGCGGATCTGCGTGTACTCCCCGCCCTGAATGATGATGCCCTGATCACACAGCTACAAGAAGAGTTACCGGTGTACCTGACAGCAGCAGGTGATGTTATCATCGATGCAAACACCACCCGACTGCAGTGGTGGAAGCGGCAGACTCGCCTGCCATGTTGGCAGAAGGCCGCAAAGATTGCGTTCTGCCTTCTCCCATCATCAGCCCCAGCCGAACGGGTTTTCTCACTGATGAGCGCGGCTATCGGCGACCAGCAGCACAGCCTCTTGGAAGACCACATTCAAACGATGTTGATGCTGCAGTACAACCGGAATTGAATGCTGCCAGGGTTGACAATGAAGTTTCCTGGAAGCTACGGCAGTATAATCCGTCCATTGGTGAGAACAGATCATAAAAACTAGAATGTCTTGTGTTGTTGTCCATACATTATTGCCTTTTAGCAGCCCCATTTACCTCTTTGTGTGATATTTCCCCAGCCTTCAGCACAGCCATTTCCTCTGGCTAACGCAGTCAGTCCAAATATACTTGGTGAGAACTGATCATAAAGACTAGAATGCCTTGTCTAGTATTTCACATGACTCATCTTTTTAGATCCTGAACCCAATTATGTGTGCCAAGTGTATTTTTACATAACTGGATTTCAGCAGAAATTTCAGCAGAAAATGCACTTTCATGAGCAGAATATTGAGCAGACCGAAAAGCAGAATGAGGGATTTCGGCGAGCATTATCCGCCTAGCCCTACCCCCCCCCCCCTTTTTCGATGCCAGGTTGCAACGCTAACGCCGAGACCCCTGGTCGGTCGAGTTGCTCCCTGTACATCGGCACGTCGTCCCTACATCCCCTGGCGATGGCCTAGGCTGTGTCTTGTCTTGTGTTTGTCTCCACGTACATGTACATGTCTCTTTGTAGGGCTGTGTTCCCAATAAAAAAATAAAAATAAAAAAATAAAAATAAAAAAATAAAAATAAACTCACAATACACCATGATACACAGCAGGGAGTAGTACCAAGAGTAGATAAACAAGAGTGTGCAACTCCGGATCTCTCCTGCACAATCTGCAGATACCCCCGCCCACGGCGGAATTTTTTGTTGACGTCACCTTTTTTCAGAGAAACGCGGACTTTGCCGCAGAGCAGTGTGAGAGCACGTGCTGGGCACCGACCTTTGTAGTGTAAAGCCCGGCCAAGTGCACGAGGGAAACCTCTCCAAAAGGCTCGCAGCGCGTGCGTCGTCGAAAAGATTACGTCAACAAAAAATTCCGCCGTGGGCCAACCCATCCGCGAGTTGCACACTCTTGTTTATCTACTCTTGGTAGTACGTATAGGATATTGACCAAGACGAGGTCTATATTTCCCATATAGACCGAAGTCGAGGTCAATATCCTATTTATCATGATTCCTTTGCCATAACCCCAAAATTTGAACCTTTAGGAGCTATTTTAACCTTTTTAGTATAGCATTTGTACTATAGTGTACATAGGATGTTGCCTATTTTGGGTACAAGCCTGTACAGGTGGCAGACTACCCAAATATTCGCTGAAAAATCGAATTTGTAAATTCATATTGAGTGCTACGTCAGTTGAAAGAGCATGAATAGCTGCAAATTCTCTGAAAATTGTGTCCCTATCTGACCAGCCGGCCGTTCAAGAGTTATGCCTTATGGCCGAAAATGTGCCCTTGGCCTTGCTTGCAACAGGCGAAGCGCCAGCACCGAAAAAGAGCCCTTAAAGTTGCACTTTTATTTTCCAAATCCGACCCCAGGCCCGGGAAATTTGAAACTCAGCTCAATATCGCCAAAAAGAGACTATTTTATCCCTTGCTCACAAGAGCTTCCCTGGTGGTATCGTCTTGTTCCAAGGCAATGTTTGGGAAGGTGCGGGCATTAGCTGCCCTAAGTTTCGCGGAAAGCTCCAAGCGACATCATTTTCCTCGCTTTCTCACCAGAGTTTTCAAGACCGACGCAACTCGTCGTCAAAAAGTACTCAGCGTGGATTTCGTGCCGAATTCCGCCCCAAACCATTTAGGCTGACCTCTCGCCACCAATCGAACCCACTGATATGTATCTACCTATACACGAGCAATGGTTTGAGCCCAAAGAAGGACAACTTCACAGCGAGCACACTTTCTGAGGGTAATATTTTCTATGTATATCAGTATTAGAACACCATCAAGACGACAAATTGACCAGCAGAAAGACATAAAGTAACCGTTAGTTGCACTACAAATACAGCAGCCGTATAAACATAAATAATTGAACAGAAAACTATGTAACTGGATCCCACCAAAAACAGTAAAGCATCCCAAATAGTATGCGCATACACATATACATGAAGGAAGGCTATGTTGCCACCATACACTGGCTACGCACACGGACATAATTCTGGAGAGCTGAGCATCAGCGTGCGCACACGCGCGCACACCCACACATGCGCATGCACACCCACCCACACATGCGCATGCACACGCGCGCGTGCGCGCGCACACCCACCCACATATACACATGCACGCGCGCACACTCCTGCCCTGTGCTGTCGAGCCACTGCCACAAGGGTTGCGTGGGCCTCGAAGGCACCGGAGAGAGAATAGGAAAACGCAGTCCCATAGATACACACACACGCACACACACACACACACACACACACACACACACACACACACACACACACACACACACACACACACACACACACACACACACACACATGTACACAACACGTGCAAGTACACACGTGGCAGCTTACTACAAGAGAACCACACAAGTTCACATGTGGGCATGAACTGTATTCACAGTTGGTCATACTGTCTTGGGCATATGAGGGAGGAGCAGGAGAGTGAGTGCGCGACTCAGACACAATGCGCTTCGACATGCTAGCACATGCACCGGTTTCGGACAGTGGCAGAACGTGACGGAGAGAGAGAGAGAGAGAGAGAGAGAGAGAGAGAGAGAGAGAGAGAGAGAGAGAGAGAGAGAGAGAGAGAGCGAGAGAGAGAGAGAGAGAGAGAGAGAGAGAGAGAGAGAGAGAGAAAGAGAGAGAGAGAGAGAGAGAGAGAGAGAGAGAGAGAGAGAGAGAGAGAGAGAGAGAAAGAGAGCACCAGCGTTCCAGCTCAAGCTCCAAATTTCTAGTTGCTTCTCCTGGTCACAGTAAACACAGAACAGGGCTCAGGCAGTGCCGAGGAAGTGCTTGTACTTGGTGCAGTGTCGTGAGCAGGATAAACTTCCAACATCTCTACACAGTGTAGCTCTTCAGGTGCACACGAAGACTCAGAAACCGGAATATACTTTACATGATGATTGAAAGTCCAGCAGCACAACAAAACTTCCAAGGACTGGTTTGGCACTAGCTTCCGTCTCATTGGCGTGTGCCCAGCCAGTTTCGGAAAGAAAGAGTAGACGTTCATTCCTCGTTCAACCTGCAATGAACTGGAGACAACACAAACCAACAAGACGACGATGGTTGTCATCAGCTCATGTGTTCACCACCGCAGTGCTACCATTCACTTTCCTGCTCCAAATGCACTACCAGGTTGCATGGTACTACTGTCGTGGACATGGAAATCCGGTCGCACGTATAGCGGCCCCAGGGCGCTGGCCATGCAGCCGTAGCACGGTTTATCATGCGCTGCTGATGGTCGCATTAGGGAGGTTCTGCTATACGTGAAACGTAGAGAAATCACGTAGAGAGCAGGTGTCTGGGTTAGAGTCTACGGCTTCGCGTGTTTTGGCTCCAGATTTCTACGCGGAGATGGGGTTCTCTACGTTGTGGCACACGCAGAGAAAATGCACTACCAGGTTGCATGGTACTACTGTCGTGGACATGGAAATCCGGTCGCACGTATAGCGGCCCCAGGGCGCTGGCCATGCAGCCGTAGCACGGTTTATCATGCGCTGCTGATGGTCGCATTAGGGAGGTTCTGCTATACGTGAAACGTAGAGAAATCACGTAGAGAGCAGGTGTCTGGGTTAGAGTCTACGGCTTCGCGTGTTTTGGCTCCAGATTTCTACGCGGAGATGGGGTTCTCTACGTTGTGGCACACGCAGAGAAAATGCGTACGGATTTGCTGGGTATCGATCAACTGCATGCAGAAAACTGCCAAATATGGAAGGGGAAATTCCCAGTACACATTCCACGTGACTTCTCTACGTGAAACGTAGAGCAGAACAGCATTTCTTTACGTTACGGGAACGCGAAGAAAGTTCGCGTGATTCTTTGCGTCGCGTTCCCAAAACGTAGAGCAGAACCTCCCTAGTATCAACCTGTGCACTGCATGCAACGTTCTGTACGCGCTGAGGGCGCCGGCCCGGGTCAATCGACTGGACTTCCATGTCCGCGACAGTACGATGTGTCGATAATAGACCGTGATTTGCATTTCCCAATGATTAGGACTGGTATTATTTCTATTTTTCACACTTAGAAAGAAAACAAGGGGCAAGATTTGATATGGATTATGTGGCTGTTGGCTATGTCAACATTTGAAAGAGGGTTGCAACCGTGATAGCACTGCAACATGAGTTTAAACCTACGTATTGCATGGTATACTCAACAGTTGGCGAGCAGAGAATTTCGTGCCGAATTCCGCCCCAAGGTTGTGCACAGCAAACAACTTGATATATCATTAGCCCTACCCTTGTGCTATACGTACCCGTTGTGCCGATCGAGCCTGAGCCCTCTACTCGACTCCACGGTCCAATGACATTCGGTCATCATGGCCAAATTCAAGTCACTCAAGTGTTGAGAAGTGTCTACGTCGTCGCACACAGCATGTGTCGACATACAAAAATATGTGTACGATAGAGAAAGAACTACTGAAGAGCAACCAACTGGTTTCAGCATTCTCCTTCAAAGAATAGGTCGGTGGCAGAGGTCCAAAGCCGGACAATAGTTGGAAATTCTCAGCGTTGAATTTCTACAGGCTGTAGATACCTGGAAAAGCTCGATTTCCCGCCACGGAAAATAAAAAAGTCTTGACATGATTTGGGGTGCTGGCGCTTCGCCTGGCAAGGAAAGATTTTTTGTTGCATGCTGTCATTTGTTGGCAGCACTGTATTTGAATGTGAGCAGACCGTGCGCAACTTGTCGTATTATGGAAACACGCGAAAGTGTGCAGAATTTTGCCCCAAGTCCAAAAAAGTCCAAAAATCACGTTAAAAAACCCCGTATTGGTACATGGTCTGCACGGCGGGGGGCTTCGCGCCGTGCTATGCAGCAGGACTTTTGCCAGCACCCTCGTGACGTTGCAGATATGTGGCTTGATTATTGTAGTTGACGTTGATTTAGTGACTTTGGCAAGTTAGTTTGAGTCGTGTCAAGAAGTCAGGTAGGATTCAGTACTAGGCAGTAGTGAAACGTGAGTGGCAGTCTTTGCCGGTTTCTGAGGGCATCCTGGATTTGGTGTGCAGCGCTGTGGAAATGGCTTGCTGTGGAGGTCCCAGCACTGGATGTTGTATCAAAGGGCCTCGTAGCACGTGCTAAACCTAAAAAAAATCAAAAATTGACTTGGGTCTGTGGCCGTCCGTGAGAGAACGCCCACCCGTTCCGTTGTGACAGATTCCAGGGCCACGTTGAGGGGCCCTACCCCACCACCCATGGCTGCTTCTGGACTTGTTTTAGGTTTGGGTCCCGCGCACGGACAGAATGGGCACGAAAATGTGAAAAAATGTAAATGCATTTGTTTGGCTCCTGGGTGGCTCGCACACCGTGGCACTATGCCGGAAATTTGAGTTTTTCCGGCCTGGAAAGCCTGTCAGTGAGGCGCAAGAACTTGTAAATCATGTCCTGAGGGCCAGCATAGTGGCAGGAGTGTGTGGTCAAAATTTTACTCAAATCCACTGAGAAACACCAAAGTTACGGTCAATTGAATGCCATATGAAATTTATGGGTAGGCTGCCCCCTTAACCTTTTGAGTCCGGGCCCATTGAAAACCTCTGCCACGCAGTACAAAAATGACAAAATTTTAAATTCACTCTATGTGAGCAAACTTGATTTCAAACGATTCTTTCATGTATCCTGAGCACAGAACTGATTTTGTTTTGGAAATACAACAAAAATTACAAAAGTTATGACCGTTTTCAGAAAGGTAGTTTTACGCTAATTTGGCGTTATATTTACAATATATACAGTATGTACATGATAACAGTGAACTGCTGTGCTCCTTTGCTCCAGCACCATCAAATTTGGCCATAGTCATACTCGGTGTGGTAGATTCCAAAGCAAGGCACTGAACACAGGCCTGGCTGCCCCGGACATGACATGCAGCACTCGCGGCTCTCCCTGCGCCTGCCTCTCGCCCAGCAAACGACGCACCGCTTCAGCGGCTTTTCCTTCTTGGGTGTTGGTGGGACAAATGCTGGATGGTGACGTCCAGTCAACCTGCTTGGGCTTTGGTGGTGAGTCTGTGTGCGAGTCGGTGCTGCTGCAACAACATCAGGATGGCGTCCTGGGGCAGCTGGGCATACTTGGGCTGGCTCCGCAATCTCTGCCGCTGCTGGTAGCGGTTCAACTACTGCTGCTGCTGTCGCTGCTGCCGGATGAGGTTCCGTTGGCTCAGCTGGAGCTGGTCCGGATGCTGTTGCTGTTGGTACTGCTGCTGGTGCTTCTGCTGCTGCAGGTGCTGCTGCTGCTGCTGCCGCTGTTGGCGCTGCTGCTGCAGGTGCTGCTGCTGCCGCTGTTGGCGCTGCTGCTGTTGGTGCTGCTGCATCTAGATGTCGTCCCTTGACACCTTCGGCCAACAGCTCACTCATCGCAATTCGAATAAAATCATAGTGTTTTCGCTTGCCGCCAGCTTTCTGGTACAAGATGAACGCGTTCAGTAGCCCTTCCTCCAGGATATGTGTGCCGAGCTTTTTGTACCACTTGGTGGATTTGCGTGCAGCAGTGTAGTTTGAGAGCATGGCGTCGTTCCGGTCCACACCACCCATGTACCGGTTGTAGTCATGGACTACCTGTAGCTTCTTGACAGCCTTTCCTTCTCGATCACGCTTGCCAGTTGGCACAGCATTGGCACGGTGCAAAGTGGAGAGGAACATGACTTCCTTTGTGTCCTGAAGCTTTACGACAAGCGCTCCTTGCGAGCTACGGTAAGTGTATTCTGATTTCTTCAGCTGCTTATAGCCAGTCAGTCGCTTCGGCAAACCAACCCGGTTTTTGCGGATGGTGCCGCATACACCGGTCTGGTGCTGACTGAGGTACTTGGCGAGTGGCAGGCTGGAATACCAATTGTCCACATACAGGTGGTGTCCCTGATTCTCAAGTGGAATCATCAGCTTCGCGACGACAGCGCCCGATGCTCCCAGCTGCTTCACCATGTCCGGGCTGAGATTGACATTATCTTTGCCGACGTACACAATGAAGTTATACATATATCCAGAATCCTCGCACAGGGCAAAAATCTTGATACCAAATCGAGCACGCTTAGATGGAATAAATTGGCGAAAGCTCAGTCGGCCCTTCCACGCCACCAATTCCTCGTCGATGCAGATGGTTTTGCGTGGCGTGTACACTGCCTGAAAACGATCGATAAACAGATCTAACAGGCGGCGAATTTTCCGTAGCTTGTCAGCTTCGTCCGGTGCAGCGTTGTCCGAGAAATGCAGAAACATGAGGATACTCATGAATCTGTCCCGCTTCATGGCAGCCGAGAACGATGGCGTGGAAATCAGTGCATCCTTACTCCAGTACTGGTCCAGTGCTGGCTTCCAGAGAATGCCTGTCGTCAGATAGAGCGCCAGGAAGATCTTCATTTCGGACATGGTCACCGGCTTCCAGCTCCGAGCAAGGGCGCGCGGTGCCAGGGTTTCCAGATTAGCGTCTATGTACCGTCGGGCAAAGCGATTGGTCTCGTCAACAAGTAGACTCCACATAGCATCGGTGAAGTACAAGCGCACATACTCGTATGGAGTCGCATCGTCAGGCATTTCCACTTGCATGCCAGGTGTGCCAGTGAACTGAGGTAGCAGAGGTGTGTTATCTTCTTTTTTCCAAATACCTACATGTGTGGCACATATGTAAAGAGATACCTAAATATACCATAGTGTAGTCTGTAGCCAGTACACGCATTGCACATCAAGTCGTGATAATTTTCAAATTTTCAAATTTTCACATTGCAAATATTTATTCTCCAAGTCGTCAAATTTATTCTTACCTTCAGAACCATCGTCATGGGCGCTCAGATTCTCGGTGGCAAGGACATGGCTCTTGCATGAAAGGTCCTCGTCGCTCTCAATCTCCCCGCTCGCGGCACTGGCAGCGCCGTCACCTACGTCGTGTTGATCGCGCTCGTCGCCGTGCGTCACACCAATATCGTCAGGCGAACCAGGTATCGATACGAGATCCGGGAGCGACTCCTCGTCACTCCCGTCGCCAGAATCGAAGCTATCATCCCCTGACCACGGCTCGACATCGCTGTCAGGATCCATGAAAACCTCCTGGAGGGCCTCTTCCGCGGCAAACCTACGACGAGCCATCTCTACAGATCGGCCAAATTTCAATTTTTTGAAATGTATGCACGCGCATGTAACTCCAGTTCAAACTTACGGAGCGACTCGCAGTTTTTTTTATACTGTACTCGTACATACTAGGAGTCCACTGTGCAGCGGTACAGCTTAGATCGACGCCACGGAAGAACAGCATAATCGATGTAGTACCGTACAGACTCGTGACGTTCTAGAACGTCACGCGTGTCACAGTGGCAGTGGTCATGACGTGTCAGAACGTCACGCGTGCTCAAAGGGTTAAGAACAACAGAGTTCAGCATCTGCAGCACAGTGGCTGGGTGGTATAAGGGGTTGCTTGAGATTCATACTGTTGTGAGTTCGAATCCTGCTTGTTCTCTTCCTTTGTCTTCTTTCTTTCAATTTTTCTTTTTGAAGTGGAGAGAAAAATTCTAAGTCCCTCCAAAGTCGAAAGATTACAATGTCTAAGTGGTCGATACAAGCGGTCGGTATTGCGGCGATATGGGTAATATCAAGAGTCCATAACCCATAATTTTTTATGTTATGGACTCTTGGTAATATAGGACCAGTCAAGGATCACGAGAATTAGTGGAGGTCGATATAGAAGAGTAGAGTGATAAAATACAGTATAGGGCTTGAAAGTGCTACGTCACAGCATAGCAACAATTTCAAAAATTCAAAAATTGGATCCACTTGGATCCAGTTTTTGTATGGATCCAAGCACATTTCAAGCGGTCTTACTCACAGCAAGGTGATGTAGCCAGTGAAACTGACTGATTTGGCTAGTGGGGGCGGGGTGACAACTGGTGGCGAAGTAAAAGTCACACCTGCATACGACATGAGTGGGTTGCTATGCACCCACATACTGAGGCAATAGCAAAGTCACACCTTAGTGGATCCAAAAGTAGAAATCTGATGTGAACTTACTACTCCCTGGCCGTTTTGACGTCATCACTTTCAAGCCCTATTGTACTACATGTACATTATACTCCCTGATACACAGACTTCAGCACACTAACAATACATGTGCCGGTATTGAATAGTCTACACTCATCAGACTGGGTCATCAGACTCAGTGAAATTCGGAGGGATTTCGGTGCTGTTTAATATGCATGCCAAAGGATTGCGCTCTTTTGGAGCTACGGATGGTAAGCAGAAGGAGCGGGAGAGTGGGTAAGTGATATCCGTGATTGCAGAGAGTCTGTGTGATGTTCATGCACTACATATAATAATTATAATCGAAGAGATAATAGTGTCACGTCTTGTCGATCACCCGTTATAATATTCAGTGACGAAACGGGCGTTGTTTCGTCAACGACTGACGCTGGAGGTATACTCCAATAGTCCCCATCAAATCATTCCTCCTTTGCACAATACTACAGGGGCATAGGAAGCAGTTTAATATTGGTGCGGCGAAATTGTGAGAGGGGGGTCCAGGGGTCCTCCCCCGGGATTTTTTTTAAAATTGGGCCTAAAAGGCCATATTTTAATGCTACAGAATAATATGAGAAATAAGAATATGCATGCTGATGATACACCGCATTGTCGATGTAAAACATGGTACCTGTACAAGAGTCGACAAGCCATCAACAAGGTTGAAATGTAAAAAAAATCGAGAATTATTGGTCCGGCGACCGCCGGGCCTGCGGGACCGGTTCCTACGCCCATGTACTACACAATAATTCCCATGCACACATGTAGAGAATGCATACAGCATAGTAACTGTTGTCAGAAACGAGTCGCCATATTATGAATTGCCCTGGCCTCCCAGCAGGCAAGTTCGAACTTCGGGGTCGATTTGTGTACCGGTTGGCGCAAAACTGCATGCGTGACTCTCTCAAGTATAGGCACAGTACGCAGCTACTATCAGGAGTACATGTACGTCCTGTATTTCATGACTCCTTGGATGGTTACCATAGCCTCACTATAGTCTATTACACAACACACAGTCACCACGGCATCGCTTCCAGCCATGCCGGCCGGCACTCGAAGCGTCACTGTAGTCTAGGTTCGTATAGCAGATCAGTCTATGTTGCTGAACGGTGAACATGGTGAACAGCCAACAGAACGCGAGCGACACGGAGAGAACGAAAGCAGCCGAATGCAACAGCAACGCCCGCAGTGCTGCATCGGATTTAGACAGTTAAAGTAGCAGAGCTGGAATGATTCTTTGAAGAGTGAGTGGAGGAGGCACTGAAACGATCATCGGCCGTGATGTTTTGAATAGTATTAGCATTGTACAGTACGGTATGGACCGTTACAAGCAATTGAAGGTCAGCTCTGAGATGCCAGCCCATCAAGTGCTACTTTGGGAGTGGCTAAACCGATGGTGAAGGCAATAGAGAGAAGGTCAGTTGGGGGGAAAACACACTGAGGATACTTGTCAAAACAAAAGCAAAGAGTTTTATACCCAGTGAAAGGCACTAGAGCAGAAGCGGAAAATGTTAGCGCATGGATTCCAGCAATCGGATAAAAAAAAAGTTTTATCGCTGACGCGGCCAGAGATGCCGAGCCATGGTAGACTGTACATTTAGAGGTACATGTACATGCAAACAAGCATGTTGGGCTGTGAGTGTCAATGGTTGATTGTGTGTGTTTGTGCGTGTGTGTGTGTGTGTGTGTGTGTTTGTGTGCGAGTGCCGGGGTGGGTGGGTGACAGAGGAAGGATGCCGAGAGCAGGCTCCTCTGATATTGCGAATGCGTGTATGGGAGAGTATGTGCATGGATGTGTGACTCAGCCGAGGAGCCAATGAGCTGTAGAAAGGTACGACAATCTATGTTGGTGTAGTCCTAGGTCCAGAGCGCTGAAAACGGATCGCTGAGGTCCGCCATAACGTTCCGTGCTAAAGAGCTGGTGTTCAGAATCTCCCGGGCATGCGGCGAGCCAGCCTATCCTGAGTCAGACTGGCTCGCGAACACGTGAGGGTAGATCATTCGATTGAGAGGTAGCCGGCGGTGTGAGTGAGAGAGGAGATTGTGTGGGGTAATGGGTGAGCCCCCACTGGCGCTCTCCATCACAGCTTATGAGTAGCACACGGCACCCAGTTGGTAACCAAACGTCTTCGGTGACTGGCCGGCGACCGTGAAGTCGTGCACTGGCAACTGCCGTGCGTCCTTGGTCTGCAGGTTGAACGTGGAGTGTGCTGCACCGCTGCCAGCCTGCGGTAGGGACAGCAAAAACAACACAAAGCAACAGGACTCAGCTACAGACTTTCTGGCTTACACACACACACACACGCACGCACACACACACACACACACACACACACACACACACAGGTCTTCACGATGTGGCATCTATTTTTCTTTCTGACATTGGCAAATGCTGTTTAGAGCTATCCCCTACACCACACTGTCCTCCATCTGCTATTCCCTGGCTATGCAGAGGCAACGAGAAGAAGCCCAGGAGAGAGATGGGTCTCGGTCTTCATATTTTATTGAGAGTTTAGCCTTAAGGTTAGATGAGAAGGTAGCCGGAAATGCCTGTGTATCTGGTGAATTAAAATAAAACGAACGCTGTGCTCCAGTGCATACCTGCCAGCCTTTACAAACCTGAGATCAGGACAATGACACACCTAGGTATGAAAATGCATACAAATGCAGCTTTGAGGCATGCGGCAAATGCACTTTTGGGTGCCTATCACCACCCTCGATATCGGGACGGTCCCGGCCAAGTCGGCATGGTTGGTAGGTATGGCAGTGCAGTGTACTATGTGACATGTCTCACCTGACATCCATCATGGCTAGGTTGTACTGGCTTGGATCTTGAGCAGCACTGCTTATCAGGCCAGATTGGTGCTGCTCCGCTGCTGCACAGTCCGCAGGAACTGCCCGACGTCGGTGCACGCTCGTGCTGGAAGACGTTTCCGCTGGCGCCGATCATCTTGATGTCCTGGCTGCTCATGCCATTGCAGTGCAGAGTGAACGTCTGTGACGCGTTGTTGCTGGCCAGCTGCAGGAAGCGCAGCTGCGGCGTGCTGATCGAGTAGTTGAACTGCACGCAAACACATCCCGAGTACGAAGCAAAACACAATCACCGAATGCAAGCAATGGATTCTTGCTGCCAGGTCAGTTGAATCATCGGATGATGGCTCATTGCACCTTATATAGAATTCCATGACACTGCAACATGCTGTATAGTACAGCTCACAACACTGCAACATGCTGTATAGTACAGCTCACAACACTGCAACATGCTGTATAGTACAGCTCACAACACTGCAACATGCTGTATAGTACAGCTCACGGCAACACTGCAACATGCTGTATAGTACAGCTCACGGCAACACTGCAACATGCTGTACGGTACAGTGGTGCGAGTACTGACCTTGCTTCCACCCGGCATGGCACTGTAGCATGGAGACGTTGAGGCAACAGTTCCCAATTCGGACTGTAATGTACAGAACAACACCAACATAAACATCCAGAACAACTCGATAGTGTTTCCCACGTGACTCGCCTGATACAATTCGCAAAGCCACCACCAGGGCAAACACAGTTACGACAAGGTCACACATTATTTGGTGTAGACACATAGATTTAGGTGATTGACTGTACGTACTTGTTATGCACCAAGGCTCATTCGAGTTGTACATGGTGTGCACGCTGGGCCCCAGGAACTAATTAAGTGAGGTAGTATGATCAGTCCGACAAGTCCTGCAAACAAGTAGCTATCTATCACAGGTGCGGATGGACATACCAAGTAGAGACTTGTTATCATTGCAAAATATACAGCACCGTAATATCTAAAGCAGCTGTTGACTAAAACACCAGTGCATCCTGGCTGTGGCCGTCTTTTCTGAGCAGCTATCCTTCTATCAAAATGAGCGGCAGCTTACGCTCTTGTGGCTTTCGATCGGATCGACGCAAGTGTGTCCACCTGCTGTGAAGTCGCAGCGAACCTGGACAGCATCACCGGGATGTCCACCGTTGGGATCAATCCAGTATTGTCCTGGAAGAGGGGGCATTCAAACATGTGTGAAGCGAATTGTTAGCTGCAGCTTAGAGAAGAAAAGTTCACAATTGGTTGCAGAAGTCAGGGCGTTTCCTAAATTTTCTCAGATTGAACTCAGTACCTGTTACAGATCGAAGGTATCTCAGTTACAGATCCTAGTACCGCAGGACGTGCGAGGATTAACCTCCTCCTCCGCCCCCCCCCCCCCCCCCCCCCACACACACCTGCAGTGCCTAAGCAGATGTCGTATGTATTATGTCACACCTCATTAAATCCCCAGTACGAGTTCTTGTATACCAAATGGGCATTTTCAGTGGTTGGCTAATATCTTGAGCTGAAAGCCCATGATGGGTGAAGTAAGGTGGGTAAAAGCAGGCTATGTATGTCCTGGACACTTGAAAAACAGCGATACAGGTAGAAACAGGCATTATTCCTCTTCTTACCATCCTTAGGCTTGGACAGAGTGGTCATGAGGTCGCGGCACGTCGGTGCTGGGTTCTCCTTGCTGCCATCCGGATTGCTAATGGAGTGAATGCGCTGCTTGGTGTCCTCAAGGCGAGCTTGGATCTGTAGACAGAGCAGCGGGAATTGTGCACCGGTAAGCGGAATAGGCTGCATATTTGCCATTCCTGCTTGCACTCGTGTGCACCGGAAAGCTTTGCATTGCCCCGGGTCTGAACAATGACCAGTTATTTCCCTGTCCAGCTAGCAGAGCAGGCCGGCTTGTTCATGGCATGCTTGGGAGCCAGGAGCTTCTACCAATTTGGTTGAAAAACACAGGTGTTTGCGGCTTCTGTAGCCTGATACTCAGGACCGGCATGCTATATGCCTGGTGACCTTACCTAAAACTAACCATACCAAATTGAAGAGCAGATATCACTCCACCATTCTACCCATACAAATTGGGGGGGGGGGGTCCATGGGTACTTTTTACTCCTTTAGACGGCATGTCACAAGGAGAAACAGTTGGTAAGGATGGCCGACCCTATTAAATGCCAGGGATTCTCGGCTATTGACCCGCATGGCTGGCGTGTGGTCCTTCATGGTGGTGACGTTCCTACGCAGGGGCGTCGGACACAGTACGGTCACTACGGTATTGACCGTACCACTTTTTGTCTCAGGCACCCCGCGAATCAATAAAATACGCTGATCTGGGATCTAAATTTCCAAAAATTTCGGCTCCGCAACCCCTCCCCCACGACTAACTTGTACTTCAGATGGCTGACCGTACCACACTAAATTACCTTCCGACGCCCCTGCTACGGATGTGGAAAGCTCGGTCTCTAGCCGAGTCTCACGAGAACCGTAAATTGTTTAGCGACTTACGATTTCCTCCTCGCTGACATCACGTCGCTTGCGTCGGAACTCCTCGGCAGTGTTGGTGTTGGTGTTGGGATCAGTGGCACCGGGTGGTCCCTTGATGAGACTTGAGGGACACTCATCCACGGCCACGGTCTCACCAGGTGGTCCAGGTGGACCTTGGGGTCCCTGAAAGAATAACGCGCAGCACACCGTGAATGTTTTAAAATTATTACCATGCAATTCCAGAACATTTCATGAGTGGTCCTTGGCGTCCCTGAAAGAATAGCACACAGCACGCCTTGAATGTTTAATTCCCCACCATGCAATTCCGGAACATTTTATGTGCCGATATACATGTAGATGGACAGACACCCTGAATCGAACAAGCAGTGTTCGTGCATGTTGCAGCATAGCTCGGACTTGTGTTTCATGATAGTGCATCATCATACACACACTGTTGGGTACGTGCAGAAAGGAAACCATGGTTGCCATGGTAATCATTGGGCAAATACAAGACACGTGTGCGAGCAACAGAAGTCGAGTGGTTTCACCGCAGATCAAGTAACGATCATTTTTTTTCAGTTTTGGCTCTGGGTGACATCACTTCCCGTCAACAAGAATAAGAAGGGTGGTGTGTGTGGGGGGGGGGGGGGGGGGGCATGTGTTGTTTTGTTTTTGATATATTTTACTTCGTTGCTTCAACAGTACAATGTACAACTTGAAAGAGGGTCGAACAGGAAAGAAAGTCACTGAGGGTCAACAGAAAGGGACATGATGTGCTGGTGAGGACCCGTGCTCATCAACAGAACACGTATGCATGTATCAAGCATTTACTTACAGCTGGTCCAGCTTGACCCTGTGTATAGTGAAGGGAGAACACACAACACCCGTGACAGGCACAAGCATGTACACGCACACGTATACGATCACACATACACACACATATGTACACAAACACACAAACACACAGTCACACATGCATAGTTGAAAAGCTTGCACCCAAATGCAGTATCTAGCCTAACCGAACACAACTGCGTGAGAAATTGACAAGACAACTATACCAGAATTATCAAACACTGTGAATCGGTCTAATTACGTTCATATCGCATGAACATGCTGCCCACAAACCAATACCAGCATGCCTATAGAGAGTTTAGAGAGTAGACGAGATGAGAGGAGGGAGGGGAAGGAGGGAGAGAGAGAGAGAGAGAGAGAGAGAGAGAGAGAGAGAGAGAGAGAGAGAGAGAGAGAGAGAGAGCGTACAGGGAGAGAAAGAGAAAGAGAGGGGGGGGGGGAGAGAGAGAGAGAAAGAGAGAGAGAGACACACACAGAGAGAGACACAGAGAGAGAGAGAGAGAGAGAGAGAGACACAGAGAGAGAGAGAGAGAGAGAGAGAGAGAGAGAGAGAGAGAGAGAGAGAGAGAGAGAGAGAGAGAGAGAGAGAGACAGACAGTCAGCTGCAGCCTCCTCCATTTACCTGAGTGCCTCGTGTTCCCTGTAGAGCAAGAAGATGAAATCAAAGAGCAAAGCAGAGGTTAGTCAGAGGTCAGTCAGAGGTCAGTCAGAGAAAGTATTAATGTACATGCTTGGCAGGACAGCTTCCAGGCATCACGGTTGGACATTGAAAATGTAAGAAAGGAATGAGCAGAGTGATATCATGGCCATGAAATGAACAATACACAAAATAGCCCCTTCTTGGTCCCTCTTCAGTCAATACTGATTCCACAATACAGCCAGGGTGTTCTTGATCAGGTTTAGAACAAGGGACATATGGCATACAAAAACACACACACATACATACACCACATGCACACGCAAACCCGCGCGCACGAGAGAAGACATACGCATGGACACACACACTCTCTCTCTCTCTCGCACACTTTCTCTCTCTTCCTCTCCCTCTCCCTCCCGGGGAAACTTACAGTGTCTCCATTGGGGCCCTTGGAGCCGCGTCCACCTTGATATCCCTGTGCTCCATGGTCACCGACTGGTCCAGCATTACCACGATCTCCCTGTAATAACAGCATCAAACACACACAGGGAAAGGTCAATGCAGGCTCTGATATCAATTTTGGAAGTAAACGGCTGCAGGAGGTGTACTAAATTGACAGAAAGACATCTGGTACGCAGTCATTTGCGGGTGAAAGGTTTGATAACGGTTGCCATGCACCATGTGAACAGTTGCGAGTGTGCTGCAGAGGTACAGCAAATTGAGCTATGCCGACGGCATCGCGAGTAGGCAAACCAGACTGTGCAGCTCCTCACATGTGATTGGCGAAGCAGAACTTATCATGTACGAGTGCATCTTTGTCGATGAGCCATGGAGACTCTGTGACCGACAGCCTGCTACAGTACATGTACTTTGTTTGCATGATCATTGACGTCAGTTTTGCTGTGCGTCGGTGTTCACCAAATTCAGGTGACGGAATTGCACCTTTACGACCTCCCGTGTGGTGGTGCATAGTCTGGTTTATGTGCTCTGGATGCTACCAATGCTATGCGAATGCACGCCAGTGTGATCACACCAATCTCTGGCTGCACTGTGCATATACCAGTGGATACACAGAGTGCCGTTGTTGGAGTGCTTCTGATCTTTAAACACACACCGTATCCACGTGTACATATGTAAGAACAGTAAACCTGTCAAGGCGACCACTCGGATGCGGCGACCACCTGTCCCAGAAGACAACCGCAACCAGGATACATATGGATGCTATGCCCAGTCAAATGCTGAGCAGGCAACTTGGTAGCTAGACACCATGTTGTGGTGGTCCCTTGAGCGGTCGTCTAAGACAGAATTCACTGTACAGTACATGGCGACAGCTGAGTGTGTAGTGACATAATACTTACACTGGGTCCACGATCACCGACTGGTCCTTCTTCACCACGGGGTCCGACTGGGCCCTGGAGTTGCCACAAACATCAAGCAGTGATGGATGAAATTAGTTGCCTCGTGGGACATGCAGACTTTCCCCTCTGCCTTCGAACCATTCCTAAAGTATATGTGGAGGGTGGTAATAGAGGGGAGGGTGGTAATAGAGGGGAGGGTGGTAATAGAGGGAGGGTGGTAATAGAGGAAGGGTGGTAATAGAGGGGAGGGTGGTAATAGAGGGAGGGTGGTAATAGAGGGGAGGGTGGTAATAGAGGGGAGGGTGGTAATAGAGGGGAGGGTGGTAATAGAGGGAGGGTGGTAATAGAGGAAGGGTGGTAATAGAGGGAGAGTGGTACTAGAGGGAGAGTGGTACTAGAGGGAGGGTGGTAATAGAGGGGAGGGTGGTGATAGAGGGGAGGGTGGTAATAGAGGGGAGGGTGGTAATAGAGGGGAGGGTGGTAATAGAGGGGAGGGTGGTAATAGAGGGGAGGGTGGTAATAGAGGGGAGGGTGGTAATAGAGGGGAGGGTGGTAATAGAGGGAGGGTGGTGATAGAGGGGAGGGTGGTAATAGAGGGGAGGGTGGAAAGAGAGGGAGGGTGGTCATAGAGGGGAGGGTGGTAATAGAGAGAGAGAGAGGGGGGGGGGGGGAGAGAGAGAGATGGGACAGTAGCATACACTCTCAGTTCCAGCAGAATAATATCCATTCCTTTCAAGAACCCTTTCCCCGTCACGGAGACATTATAATAAGCAAAGCATGTCCATGTAGAGACAGAGAGCAGTATTGTCTGCACAGTGAGTATTGGAAAAAAGAAGAGAAATAGAGATAGATAAGAGTATTGGGTGCCTAAAAGCAAAATGATGACTACTGCATTGTTACTCGGGTGTAGAAGATTCTAGAACTTACATCGGTGCCAGGTGTTCCATCAGGTCCCAGCTCTCCCTTCTGTCCTGTCAAGCCCTGATAGTACACAGGACAATGCACCAGAAATTGCAACAGTCAGCGGGACACATGCACACTACATATGTACATGGACATCAAGGCAACGCAAGTGGTAGCTGGGGGTGTTCGCGTGGTGCATTGTACCAGGAGAGGGCACCTCAACGCCGCGTGCGTAGCGGAGAGCTCTGGGTTCAGATCCCCCACAGTTTCTTCTGTCCCTTCTCATCCTACTCAAGGCAGCCAGAGTCTTTGACTTGCTGGTGTGGTGCATTTCACTTGTCTTGTTGACTTAGCAGCTACCAAACCTCCACTGAAAACCTGAATGAGAGGAACAACTAGCTATCTGTGGGATGGAAATACCTATTCGTGATTATCAGTATCATCAACAAAAGTGCCCGACTATGGTGATTGCGATGCACGCTGGACAAGCAGGTTGGCCGCAAACACAACATGACCGTGGCGGTAGTTCCCACAGCCTTGCCACGATATCTCTATAGTGTGCATATGAATCAGAATATAGACAAAAGTTCTTACTGGCTCTCCCTTCTGTCCAGCGCTTCCAGGAGTACCTGGTTGACCATCTTGGCCCTGCAGAGGAAGACAGTTTAAAAACACAGAGGTTAATTGACAGGTTCTTGTGTTCTACATAGAGGCAGTGCGCCGCCTTGTACTGCAATAGTGCTCAAATGCACGTTATGGGCAGAGCACGGTACACAAGAGGTACACAAGAGGTACACAAGAGGAAATAGAGAAGCGCTTCTTGTTGTTACTCCCTCTTGTGTTCACGTGTTCTACATATCCATGGCGGCCTGCAGTGTGCCTTCAGTGTTCACCGATGCGCAGATTGACCCAGTCGTCTAGGTTACGTCAAATACCACACACATCGCTCAGTAACTTGCACCTGTCAATGCATGAACTACATAACAACAGGGCAGCAAAGTGGTCTGTTGCCTGCTGACTGCAGCTACCAACGTAGACTCGCAATGAACCTGAGAGGCAGCGCTCAGAAGCCAACGTGTTTGTGAGATGCTACGATGAAGCCAAAACTGTAAGCCCGGTCTGTCAAAAAATCTCATGCGTGGACGGATTTGAAAATTGAGCTTCTCAGAGGTTATTTCAAGACGAACGGCACCAAGCAGGCCGGAGGTGGCTGGCATGTAGAGTGCACTACGTGTGTCTGCGTACGGACAGCCCTGGTCTTAGAGTTACACCGGGCAGCACACTCTGATACATGTATTCTGGACAGAGCATGCAGATGCACCAGAGAGAACGTTACGGAATCGTGTCAACATCGAAATTCTACTCAGCAAATGCATGTGCTTACGGAGTTGCCGCTTGTACCAGATGTACCAGGTGCACCTTGCTCACCGATTTTACCCTGCAGAAACGAAACAGAGGTCCAAGAAGGCATCACCATCATTAGTATGATAATTGTGCATCACTGCTCCTTGGAGATGCAGCCACGAGAAGCAGCTCTGTGCTATCCGTGCACATGGGATAGTGCATGTGTCCAAATTGGTTAACACTTCAAACAATATTGCCTTGGATAGTCAAAGAAAAAAGGCATTCACAGCAGGCTGTGTTGAGCATAGTGACATGGTTTGCACCAGTTAACAGCAGAGCAGGAACACACGAACACACATGCACCCCCCCCCCCCCCCATCCAATTCCACCCACACATTCCACCCACACATTCCACCCATATTCACACCTACCTCAGGACCATACTCTCCCTTCTGTCCTTTGGGACCAGCTGCTCCTGGTGGACCCTATAAGAAAACAAAACAAACAAAAACAGAAAGAGGAATAGCTATCAACCACGAAGTACTCCATTGGCGTGATCTTTTGGAATAAGTTATATTTGCTGTGTGGACAATAGACATTACTAAAATAATCCACGCGATTACAGAGTTGAGGAAAATATCGTCTTCGGCTCATTGATACTCCACAGAATGTAGCTACATGTACGTCCAAGCTCTCATCCACACTGACTGCACACGCCGCTGCAGACAATCACTGACACACCGAAAACCAAGGGGAACGATTCCATGCATGCACTAAACAGATATAACGGTGTTGATCTTGTACAAATTGGATAGAAGTTAGCGCAACGCTGTCCTATCATGGCACGGCAAGAATCGACACAGCATCACTTACTCGTGCTCCGCGATCGCCATTGGAGCCACGTCGTCCGACAGAACCGACGCTACCCTGTGAATACATGGAAGCATGCAAACAGCACGTCAGAAACAGCATCGCCCTCATTAACAAATCACCTCCATCAAGCGTGCATAGGGTCCGTATTAACTGGCATTGGAGTATGCTAAAACCCAGGCCACTGGCTCCGGTTCGATCCAGACTGCCGCTGGCTAAGCAGATGGGTCCTGTTATGTTCCCTTACGGACTAAAATACATTCTCTAGTCGCATCCTGACAAGCTCTCATAAGCGATCGCATATCCGGAAGTCCAAGTCCACGTCCAAATTCCGCTAGGCACAAGGTCCAGCATACACATGTTTTGCTGTACTCCAATGTGACCGGCTAGTTGTCTCGAAAGTCACTCACCTTTTCGCCGTCAGGGCCAACGTTGCCGGGTCTGCCAGGTGGGCCGTAGTCTCCCTGCAAGAAAAGAATATCAACAGTGTTTCATTGATACAGCCTTTGCATGCCATGCACAACCACAGGCAATGCAGCAAACACTTCACACTTCCCCCTTTCCCCCTGGCTTTCATAGGCAGAACAAAACGCAATTTGTTATGGCAAAGGACTATATAACACAGTACAAAATTTAATAACTATCGGAGAAGAGCTGTATGAGTATACATGCAGGATGGTTGGAGAGAGTGCAGATTTTCTCTCAAGTTCAAGCCATGTGTATGGACACTACTCCATGCTTCGCTGTCAATGCAACCTCTCTACTCCATTGTGCAAGCACGTAGCTCGTGTGTAGTCAGAATAGTCAGGTTACCACACCAGTCAATGGCTGGCATAGGTACTACATAGGTAAAATAGGCAACATGACGGCTACGAGTTTGTCGGTGGTACATGGTCACCACCACAACAGATGCACGAGCTACGCCCTCTGTTGTCACGGGATGTCTTAGGTTGTGTTGCCATGGCATCCCTGATTACTTACCAGCGGGCCTCTTGCTCCCTTTTCGCCGTTGTTGCCTGGTGGGCCGACGGGTCCCTGTAAAGACAGCAGAGGATAGGAGAGAGAACACAGGCCGGTCAGCACATACACAAGGACAGCGGTAGTTGTAGAGACAGATGAAGTGAATGAGCTCCAGCAGGGAAGCCTCTGAATGACACCTGTATGATATACTCTAAATTCAGAAATTTTGGGTGCTCAATATTTTCGGTATGAGGGCAAAAGGCCAGGGCAGAAATTTTAGGTACAGAGAAGCAGTTCCCTATTGGATTATGTATGTTAGTGTTTGTTCGGGGTATTGAAATTTTAGGTATGAAAAAGACACACCGAAAGTGCCGAAAATAAAAGTACACCGAAAATTTGTGAAATTACAGTAACCAGAATGGATTCGATGCTCTCAGCTCCATTTCCTTTACTCAACACTCCAAAACACAACATGTTTCATTGCGGTCTGGGGCTCGGTAGCCACATTGCAAGAAGAAAAAAACAGATAATCTAGCCCTGCAAGAGAAAAAGAGGACTGAAACCTGCCACGTCGCAAGTGCAATGCGGCACTAACACCGGCATGCCATGCTTTAAGGTTAGTATACGCAGGTACAGGCGTCTATCCATGTCCAGTCTATCATGTGATTACACTTCTACTCGAAGTATTCTTTTCTTTTTTTGCACTTCTTTTGGTGCACGCATCGCAAGCTAGATACCCGAGACCTTTGGTCGGGAGACCCACATGCACCTCGCATGCACTGTTGCTTGGTTGGCAGTCCCTACTAATAGCTGTTTTGTCACCGTCTTTGTTTGCATTTCTTGCTAGTCCATGGTGCCGTAGGAGATGCGTCATTTCACGACACATTTGTAAAGATAAAGATGAGAAGAAGGAAAGCACATATGCAGTTTACCTTTGCACCCTTCTTGCCAGGTGCGCCAGGTGCTCCGTCAGATCCGTCAATGCCCTGCAGGAGAGGAGAAGAACAGAAGGAGCATGAGCACACAACAGCTAGCTCATTGCCACAAGCCAGGGCTGTCACCTTCAACTATAACGTTTCTTGATTCAAGTTATCCTGCAGTGTATGCCATACTGTATGGTCACGTTGTATCAAGAGATGCCAAGTTGACAATGCCGATATGGTGGGTGAATGCTGCATTGATATATAGCACGAGTAGTCTCTTCACAATGTTGAACTAGGTCCATTCTATCCACACCGTGCGGTGACCACAAAATAGATGTCATGCCAGGGGTGTCTAACCCTGGAACAATCAGTAGTGTTGCAGAACACAGCATGCACGCATGCACCCACATACTTGTGGTCCTGTTGGTCCGGGTAGTCCTGCAGCGCCCTGTGGTCCGGCTTGGCCCTGAGGAATTGAAAGCAGTTAACAAGTAGATACGACCGATTAGAAGGATTCAAACAGGCTATGTCCTCGCACAGCAGTTCAATATCCAAGATGGAAAAAGTGGTATGTGTTTGAGCACCCATGGTATATCAGAATAAAACGATGCTTCCAATGTGAGCACAAAACGAAAAACGTGGAAGAACAATACAATGTGATTGGTAAGCCTAACAGTTTGTTAAATTCCACACGGAGAAAAGCAGCCTAAGAAAGTATCGTTACCTGTGGGCCCTTGACGCCTTCAGCACCGGAGGGACCGGGAGGACCTTGGTGACCCTGGGGGAGCATAACAAAATTACAGCAATTGGATACAGACACAGTAAGAAGAGGAGCAGAGATCATTGATCATAAACATGCTATGTTGTGTGGCCATGTCTGCATTGATTTTACTCTTCAAAATTGCTCGGATGACATCGTGAAAACAGCCATGAATTCTATGATATCGTAGCAATACAGACACTATCTCTATTCCCCTTCAAAGTGCGCAACATTGCGCTCGCATATGCACTCTGCACTGCACGAAGCCCTCTGCACATTACTTTATTTACTCAACTCACTCGCGTAGCACGTGTACGCAACGCTAATATGGGGAGCAGCCCCAGAGATGAGGGCCATACCCAGCCATGGCAAAAGTACCAAAAAACTGCACTGCTGCTTCAGAGATACAGGGGATCATGCGCGCCATATTCATAGCTACGGTGCACTGATACAACGATGCTGGACCGTGGACCGTGATTCACTTACGTCTTCTCCTCGTGTGCCATCGTCACCGGTCTCTCCCTTCTTACCATCAGCACCCTGCTCACGACAACACACATACGCACAAGCAACAAACATCCACTTTCAGCTGTTTGGACAATATCGGCCGCAACGGTAGCCATCATCATAACCACCCTTCGCTAAGGTAAATGTGAAATGTCAAAGGACAAGAATATAAAACCGAAAATGCTGCAGTGTTTTGTTCTACACCCGTGTTCAGACGCACATAGTCACAGATTGCCAACAGCTTTTACAGACACAGTCATGTCCCACAGAAACCGATACCAAAAGCTGGAAGCATTGCATGGTCATACACGTGTCCTTGGCAAGTCAGTGTGAAGTGGACTTTTCGCACTTACTCGTGGACCCTGCGGTCCAGCGATGCCGGGATCGCCACGCACACCGGGAGATCCCTTCTCGCCCTCAAGGCCTGACTCTCCGGTTGGGCCAGTCTCACCGGGCTCACCCTGCGGTACACACACACACACACACACACACACACACACACACACACACACACACACACACACACACACACACACACACACACACACACACACAGCAAAGAAGTGGGCAAGGGCAACAGTTAGCATACAAACTACGGGATGATAACCTCACACGATCATCATAACACAACACCCAATCATAGAAAATATTTTAATACTACTGATAATCAAAATTTAAACTCGGATAGATAATCAATATATGGAATTGAAAAGAGGTGGACGAAAGAGATGGAAACTTGTCCATATATGGATGAAATGCGTAAATAGTAAATACCGTGGTCGTGGTCTGTGATGTCACCAGATAACTTCAATAGAATGCCAACTCCTGGGGGAATGATGCAGGTACAATAGGATTGTATGTAGGCTTGGTGTTCTGGGGAGTTCAGAGCCCGTGACACCGCCTCTGTACATGATTCCACGCATATTTGGTTCTTTATCCACTGAGGATGTTGTTTAGGGAGATGAAACGTCTGGAAAATTATCGTAAAAAATCCTATACTTCCTAATATGTACCACTCATGGTAACAAAAAATGATTTTTTTCACTTACAGTATCACCAACATCACCGCGATCGCCAGGACTGCCGCTTGGTCCTTCGGGTCCCTGTAGCAGAGCACAGCCAGATTACAATAGCTCAGTGCATGTACCTGTGCATGCACATCCTAGAGCAGTCATGTGACCTATGATGTCATACTGCACGCTCCTATTTCCACCGTTCTACTGTACAGCAGAACACCTCAATGCTGAACTGGATAATGAGCTTGCACACCTGGAAATGCTTACGGAAAATCATGTGGCCGGTGATGTCATCCTATCTGCAGCTAGGGCAGTGGTGCAACTAGTGATGTCATACTGTTCACAGGTAGATTGTTCGGTCACGTGACCTATGATGTCATACTGGCCATTCACACTTGCACAGTGCTAAGATTCAGCTCAAGCCTCTACCGCTCTTGTTAAGCATGTGCAAGAGTCACACCACTTACGGCTGCTCCAGGATCCCCTGATTCACCGAGAGCTCCCTTGTTGCCTGGTTGTCCCTACATATCACAACAAAAATGACAACAACACACCAATCAGCACAATAACATTTGTGACTTATTGTCCGCAAACTCCAATGTAGCCGCTCACACATTTATGAAACTCCATTCCACACAAGAGAGAGAGGGGAAGCTGTGTTGCAACTCCGAGTTTCACGTAGTCACGATCATCAGGCAACCTTACGTGAAACTTCACTCTTCAACTTTTCATGCGATATAAATTTGAATCGCAGTAAAGAGACCTTATCGCAGTTAAGGAGTGAAGTTTTATAAAAGCAAAAAATAGCACTCGTCATCAATTGCACTTTTGCCCGGCTCGAATCAGACACCGCATACCCAGTGATTTTCGTCTTCTCTGTATACTGCACAATGCATGGGATGGTGATGTGCAAGCGTGGTGACGCCCTTACCCGATCTCCGGGACTGCCACTGGAACCGCCATCGCCGGGAGGTCCGTCTGCACCGCGGTCTCCCTTGAAGCCCTGTGTTCCACGACC
Organism: Sycon ciliatum; assembly: GCF_964019385.1. Classification (NCBI taxonomy): domain Eukaryota; kingdom Metazoa; phylum Porifera; class Calcarea; order Leucosolenida; family Sycettidae; genus Sycon; species Sycon ciliatum. The sequence continues at coordinate 8,311,826 of NC_088650.1, read as the reverse complement.
GCCCTTGTCTCCTTTGCTGCCCTACACCCACATTCATGCATGTACACACACCCGCATGCGAATGCAGGTATGTAAACACACAGACACACACACACACATACACATATACACACACACACACACACACACACACACACACACATGCAACTGATCAGTTAGGCTGATAACACAAGTCATGTGTTCCGAGCACAGAGATAGAAGGTTACGCTTCTAATCACAGAACGGTATTAAAGGAACAAGCGCCCTCTTATTAAAACATGATGCTGAACGGTGGAATCAACATGGCTGCCCCGTCTGGTCCGGATGTGAAACAGCTCTACAGGGATACTCCGGCACTGTGTGTAATGCACTGTACTGGCATTGGTGGTTTTCTGCTTTGTTTTCATTTTCATCTCGTACCATATTTCCAATAAGTCCATCCAGTCCCATGGATCCTGTTGCGCCGACTTCTCCCTTGCGTCCCTGCTCACCGGAGGGACCTTCACGGCCAGTGACACCACGAGTACCCTGGAGTACACACACACAGACGCACAGACGAACACACACACGCACACACACACACACACACATACACACGCACACACACACACACACACACATACACACACATACACACACACACACACACACACACACACACACACACACACACACACACATGAGCATGAATGCAAACATAGACACACATGCACATGCATTTGAAGTTCCGATCATTGAATGTATCTCGAAGAAATTGGTTGGACCATTCACAACGAATCCTTGGGTAGATTTCTGCTTCAACCACAGCACAATGCTAACATCCAAACATTACTATAGCATTCCCAAATTAGTATACCAGTTCTCCAACTCAGCGGCATGTTAGTAGGGTCAGGACATTGGGATAGATGGACCACTCTCGACATTCATGATCATGCTTTGCTCCCGGGTCACAGTGCACTTTCATAGGGTGCCCAATATACTGTGCATGGACAGTACCCCCCCCCCCCCCTCTCTCCCCCCCCCCTCTCCCCCCCCCCTCTCCCCTCTCCCCTCTCTCCCCCCCCCTCTCCCCCCCCTCTCCCCTCTCCCCCCTCTCCCCTCCCCCCCCTCTCCCCCCCCCTCCTTCCGCCCTCCCTCCCTCTCCATCCGGAATACACCCGGAATACACCCGAAATGCACCATACATCGGCATTGCAAAAGGAATTCCACTTACCTTCTCTCCGCGAGGACCAGCACGGCCACTTGCACCGTCGTTGCCAGGGAGACCCTGCAAGGGATGAACAGCGACAGGCGAGGATGAAACACATATGCACACATACCCACATACCCATAATTATATGAAGAAGCATTACCAACACTTTCTTGCATGACCTTGATGTGATCAAGTTGATGTGATCAAGAAGTGACTTTCAACAAAGATCACCGTCCTAAAGGGATTCTGACTCCCCAAACTGCAATGCATCACAGTGCATCATATGGTAGCCTAATTGCATTGCCATCGGGACCGCATCTGCCCTCTGTTTGTATATTTTTTATCAGTCATTCAAATCCATGGTGTCCATTTTACCCAATGATGGGCTGTCACAAGTCCACGACTCATGGGATCAAAATGGCATCGTCATGACATAATGATGACATCATCATCATTGTGTACTGCAATGACTTACCGGTGTGCCATCGAGACCATCTGCGCCGGCTAGGCCTGCAGGGCCGACATCTCCGCGGTCGCCCTTCACACCGATACGGCCTGGCTGTCCAGGTACACCGCGCTCACCCTGAACACAATCAGCAACAACAACACGTCAGAACATGATTTCCAACAGTAGTAGTACAATGTCATGTAACAGACTTCACTCACTTCAGTCATATTGTGTTTATATAACATCTCCTGGCTTGTCAAATGACTGCTAATAACAAATGAACATGAAATGAAGCAATTCCACAGAGATACATGTTCTCGCTGTGAGAAATCAGTTCAACACGCGGTTTAGAATACAGCAGTGCATGATCATTGTTCACTCTCGTTACAGCCCGTACCATTGGTCCGGCTTCGCCGTGTGGTCCAGTTTCTCCTTTGTGTCCTTGTTGTCCCTATAACAAGCAAGCAAGCAAGCACAACATCAGCACACGAGCAGTGTTGCATCACCGACCCATCGATACAGCACGGCTCTACACACAAGTTAGGTCTGGTTTCAGCTGTCCAGTTTTCGCCAGCAAACACAATAGCACAGTGGCAGTGTGGAGCCATGGGAGGGGGAATCCCCAGACCCGATGCAGAAGCTGTGAACACTGCACTGCAGGATCAAGGTTCTAGTATCCCTTCAAAGTACCTGATGCATGACATAAGTCATTGGCAGCATTGTACAGGGTGGGGGACCCAGTGTAAGGCCATGCACAGTGTGGTTACACAGTCTCCAACGGGTACAGAGTGATCGGTTATTATTATGGATGCCGTGATTGAATCTTGAAACTGACAATCATAAGATGCATTCACTGCACAACGTGTATCAGATACAGTCAGACCTCGCTTAACCGCACACATCCGCTTTCCGCAAAATATCCGGATAGGCGAGGGAACCGGATAATCGAAAACACATCTGTATGTATGCATGACAGCTGCTGTAAATCGGTGATCAACGATTTTCTCCCGGATGGCGAGGAATCCAGATAAAAGAGGACCGGATAAGCCGCGAGGTCGGATAGTATACAATGTAGCGATACGGGTTGTTATGATGACTGTGGTGCATTCGAAATTAGCTGACAATGTCCGTACTGAGCTACAGTCCATTCAGAAAAAGATGGACTTCTAGCTTTTGGCCATAAATGGGTCAAACTTTGAGTTTTTTTAGAATTTTTTTCTGCAATCCCCAATGGAATCCTCTTCCAATTATGTTTCTGAAGTCTATTTGTCCAAAAAGCAAGCCATAACAAGGATAGGATATCGGCCAGGTTTTGCCCCAGAAGCATTGAATTGGAAAAAACCATCAAAATCCAGGCCGTTTGACCCTGCCTGCAACAGTGCATTGTGGGGTTCGAACCCCAGTTCAGGTACCCTTTTTGGACTCTTTTTCAAAGTTCAAATTTCGCAGCACTGCACTGTGTACAATGAAATCACGAAAAATCGCCAAATACGGGAGCTCGCCAGAGCCAGAGCCCATCTTTTTCTGAATGGACTGTAGTGCATTCTTCACCAGGGTATCTGCTTTGTGAACTCCTCTGTACCTCACAGCTGGGGTGCCCCATCCGAGATCCAGTGACCGTGGTAGACAATAATATCTAGCAGTATGCAGCAGTTTCTCACTGTGTAGCAACAGCGATCACTGCACATTCTCAACTTACGATTTCTCCCTGTTGGCCTTCTGGTCCAGGCTCTCCTTGCACACCATCGTCACCCTACGAGTAGGCAAACACACACACACACACACACACACACACACACACACACACACACACACACACACACACACACACACACACACACACACACATGCATAATATATACACAACAGAGCATTGCTGCATGTTGTTGTGAAACATGGTACCAAAATCAATATGGTGTAACACTGGCTGTAGGGTGGAGTTCTGGCTGTAAATTGGAACGCTGGCTGTAAGGTAGAACGCTGGCTGTCATACGGAAGGGTTCCCAAGACAAGGTAAATTTCAATGGAGCGTCGGGTCCTAGCAGCATGTGTTTATTCTTACCTGGATGCCTGGGGAGCCTGGTGATCCTGCGGGTCCGTCGGGTCCCTAGTGTACAAACACATATGCATAGGCACAGGTACACACACACCCGTGCACAGACAGACAGACAGACACATACACACACACACACAGATACAAAATATGTCCATCGGAAACGGAAATCCTAGCACATTTCATTTCATGTTGTATGGGCAAACGCATCTTTACCCGTTGAACATGGAGGACGCTCTATAAGAGGTCCAGATGCCCTATCCAGTCCAATACACTCTAAACATTGCAAGGCACCCTACACAGTCCAGAGCAGGCACCCTACATGGTTCAAGGCGCCCTGCACAGTCCAAGGCGCCCTGCACAGTCCAGAGCACCCTACATGATCCAAGGCGCCCTGCACAGTCCAATGCGCCCTGCACAGTCCAAGGTGCTCTGCACAGTCCAGAGCACCCTGCACAGTCCAGAACAACATACATGGTCCTAGGCACCCTGCATACAGGTTCACATTGGACAAAAACACACAGCCTCGTCTTCAACGCTCCAAATGATGGCATCCGAATCTGAGCATCGCTCGGATTCTATGGTAGTAAGACCTTCTCCATGCATGGCTACACTCTACACTACATCATGCTGAGTGGGTTGAGTGTAGCAAAACAAACTTGACAGAAACGAAATGACCACTTGAAGATTTTGCTGACACGGTTACCCAACCAGTATTCCCACATTCAGTATGATCATCAAGGTGATTATGATCTAAGCACCGACACAAATACAACTTGAAGGACTTCACTTACAGGTGTGCCCTGCTTGCCAGCAATGCCGTTGGAGCCCTGCTGACCCTTACGGCCCTTTGAACCGGGGTTTCCTGCTCTGCCGAGTTCGCCATTAACACCCTGCAAGAGGGACAGGACAGCACAGGAAGAGATCTCTCACTCTGTCTCAGCTCATCACCGCGTCGTAGTGAGACACACATACACAAATACGCAATGCATACAAAGGCAATTGTCTCCCATAAAATAATGTAACAAATTGTTTTCAAGGCAATAATCTCTCCACCTCTCCTGCATGCGCTCTCAGTCGACAAGTAGCACCTGTTTCTTGTTCAAAATTCGTTGGAACTATCCCGCTCAATGTGGAGCGGTTCAACAGCCTGGACACATGTACATGTATAGTATTGGACAGGTCTTCGTTTCGGCACAACCGATGGGCACATACAAGTTGTATAGCCGGAAAGGCATACCAATGAGGGGTCGTTCTACTGCACAGCACCAGCCCCGAATGCTTTATCCTGAGCTGGGCGTGTGCGTCCAATGGTGAGTGCAAAAGCTGCAGCACTTCTTCAATTTTACCGCGAGTTTCTTCCAAAACCGAGCATTGCCCGTTGAAGTGCAACCGCATGCATCTCTCAGCTATGAACCATTTGTCCTAGCTCATCTTGTGTCTCGTTTGGAAGCCCTACTGTCATGCGCTCGGCACAACTCTTACCTTCTGTCCGGAGAATCCCTTGGCACCGTCTTCACCGGAAGGACCAGGATCACCCTGTCGGACACGAGAAGAACACGAGAGACACAGAACAAAACCCAAGTCAAGCGAGCAAGAATCAACACAGCTTGCTGCATGTGTGTTAGACAAGTGTTGGCGTCAACGAAGCAAGACCGATGCACAAATCAGCTTAAAAGCACTCTGGCACACCTACCTGCTGGCCTAGGCCTCCAGATGAGCCGTCAAGACCGGGGCGACCAGGTGGTCCCTGAATATACAAGCACACATGAGAACAAGCAGTCAGAATGTGCGGCGAAGGACAATGTTGAGCAGGGACTTAATGGTGAAAGCAACGTGTCCACAGCATACCGTATCAACTATCTCACTAAGCCGGGTATTTGGTGTTGAAGTAACTTAGACAAACAGAGAATGGTAGTTCATGCTGATAAAATGCTGCAGCAGTCGCCTGCATGCAAGGGCTACGCTTCCATTACACATAATCATCTAGGAAAGGGGGGACACATCATGCTCACATGTTGCTCACAGGGCTGAGAAACGAAATGCATTTCATGTTCACATTCCATTCAATTGTCTAGATAAATAGATCACGCCGCGCAGGGTGGTGTGTACTTACGACAATGCCAGGGGCGCCGGGTTCGCCATCTTTTCCTGAAATGCCAGTAGCGCCCTGCAGAGAACGTGAGAAGAAGACATCCCAGTGTCACATCCTCAAACCAGGCACTCAGCCACAATATTGTCATCAAACCTCTTAAAAGGACAAACACCAAGGTACCATTTTAGGTAAACACCAAGGTAAAACAGAGAGGTTCCAGGCTGTCCCAGAGAGTGCTCAATACCGAGAGGCAGAGCTAGTTCGAACAACAAGAGGACTGTTTTTACTGTTTCAAGTTCTGATGATGACTTAGTGCATGAAACTCAGAGTTAAAACATTTTTTCCGTCCTCTTATTGTAAACACCAAGGTATATTTTAAATTTTTATCAGGCCTCATTGGGAAAGAAAGGAGACTTACATATACATGCTATAGAACTCTAACATAATTTTGATAGGTAGCGGGACCATGATCAGATAATTCATGTTTCAGGTGTATAACTAGCACGACCTACGAGCTCTTAAAAGGCCACCTGCATCCGATAGTCTGGGAGTGGGCTTAGATGTGATTGTTACTTACGGGATCTCCATCGTTTCCTGGTCTGCCGGTGCTGCCTCGTGGACCTGCCTCTCCCTGTTGTCATTACACGTGTTACAAACACACATGCAAACAAACACACACATACACACACACATGTGCACCGATGAAAAGTGATTACCAATGATGTCGTTGGCTCCAGTGTTCCTGAATTCATACTGAGACGATCCAAAGGTAGACGAGAGCTGCAAGCAGCCTACAGGCAATGGCATTCATGAATAACACTATGCTGGACCGTGTCTTGTGAAGTGGTACGTTTTGTTGAAACAACAGTGATGAAGTTGGTTAGTCACGGAATTGCTTGGTAAGAGGCAAACACTAAACCATGTATAGTCATGTTTTGCTTACGCTGTCACCGCGTGGTCCAACGGCACCTTCAGCACCCACTGGACCCTGTACGTCAAGAACAGATAATACACACACACACACACACACACACACACACACACATAATCACACATGGTTTTCTCTATTGTGGTTACCAGCGAGATGCTGCAGAAGCAATTCAGCTAAAGGTAGACATCAGGAGGAATTACAGTGCATGAGCAATTTCCGTTCCCACAAACTTAAAGTGGTGCATATTGCTAAAGGAAATGATGGAAAGTGATTGAGAAACTGGTGCTTGTCGCATTGTGGAGGCTGTGTTGACTTGAGAGGAGTAGGGCCAAGTGGGTTGACTGGAATAGTTGGGCTTAGTGGGTTGACCCCGTCACAATGCATGCTGGCTATGCCTGGTTTCAATGAGCAGCCGTACCAGACTATGTCCTGGTCTCTGAATGCAGGTTGACTCTCTCACATTCCATACATTTGGTACCAAGGAAGCATGGTCTTACAAACCCGCAGATGGTCTCTGATTGCAGGTGGTCTCTGGAACCAGGTTGGCTTTTGCTCATAGCACACATCTGGTGTCAAAGAGTATTGGTCTTAGAACCCAGGTGGCTGCTGACAACAAGTGGCCTCTTGACCAGGTGTTACCTGCATCTGTGCAGAGTAGTGTAGTGGCAATCACCTTGTCACAACCAGGGTATGATTCATGCATGCAATCATAGATACTGCACCGTGCAGGGAAATGCTATGAGTGCGGTAGCCAACACAATGATGTGCTTACCTGTGGTCCCTGGGAGCCCTGAGATCCGGACATCCCTCTGCCTCCCTTCTCGCCCTACAGAGCAGAACACACATGAAGAGTACCATTAGCATTCAAACTGAACATAGTGGTACCATCACTTGGTCCAATGACTGGAGTATGGTGGGAAACAATACAATCAGTGCCAGACCTGCACATCGCGAAACTCAGAAACCATTCGGAAATCGACACATTTTAGCAGAGCGAGAGGAAAGCTGCTCGTGTTAAGAATACGATTAGCCCTGTGCATGTCATGGTTGAATTGACGCAGAGCACAATAATTACAAAAATACGAAACCGAACCTCTATTTACTATACTATGACCCGGTATTGCTTCATTTCATGTCATGGCCGATAAATGACAAGCATGTTTGCCTGGATTGTGAAAGGCCAGGGCTCCTATTTCAGTGGTGGAAATCTGTAGAGTTGAAATTCGAGAAGTTATGTTTGACACACCAGTTTGATCATGTACAAATGGTAAGTCAGCGAGCCTGCCTGTCTCTGTTCTTTCACTTACTTGTAGTCCAGTTGGTCCAGGTAGTCCAGCCTCGCCATTGTTGCCCTGTATGGCATACAAGACCAGAACGTGAGAATATAGTACTATCAGTCAGCACATGCATGTGTAATAATAATACTACTTAGAACCCTGTGCATTACATACTTTTCTTTTCCATTTGTAGTGTTCACACGTACATATATGGACTGTCACACGCATGTATGCACGCGGCACCGTTTGCACTCCTATCCATTTACATATGTCGCTTTGAAAACAACATTACACCATTGGACATAATTCTTATGTTCATAGCACAGCACTTTTCTTACGACCACGGGTATCATTTCCCAATCATTTCAAGTTGAATGTACAGTACATTGGCTGTAAAGTGCAGCTTTGATTAACGCACAGCTCAGCTGGTTCACGTGACATGCAGCATATTTTGTTAACTTACACGGCGACCCTTCTGACCCATGGGTCCGGACTCGCCCATAGCACCGAGGTCACCCTGGAAACAGACAAGGAAAGGCACACAAAACGGCATTAGAGTCATTGGCCAGTAGATTGCATTTTCAAAGTCTTTATCACTAAATGCAGGTCTGATATTGTGCACTGCGGAATGATCACGACAGCAAGCCAGTTTTGGCTCTTGTGTACTGCCAATGTCAGATGAAACATTATCCAACTGGGTATAGATTCCATAGACAGTTGCTCCAAACAGGGTATCGTGCAGATGTGGGTACATGGACTCACCTTCTCGCCGTCACGGCCAGCAAATCCAGGAACGCCAGCTGAACCGGGAGGTCCCTAAATGGTCAGAACACAAGACACACAGCATACAAATGGAATCATACAGACACAAGTCACACAGCAAACAGACACAAGTCACACAGCAAACAGATGGTTTGCATCACCATGTTGTCACAGTATTGATGGAGAACTCAATCCGTCCGTCCGTGGCTGGAGGCAACATGCATCTTCACTCTATGTTTCATTGGTCCGAACCGAGGCTCTTTGAAAAAGTATTCACTCACAAACAGAAAGTAGCTTCAAATTTACTTGTACCTGTGGATCATTATTTGCATGACATACCAGAGAAGAACTGTTTCATGGTGACAAGCTGGTTAGAGGGATTGCCCTTCAAAGTGCTATTATTTATAACTTTCACACCACCCGTGAGCATTGCAATGCTGTCCAGCTATCTTCTTCATGATCCTTGTCGGTGCTTTTCAGCAGCCATCTTACCCGAGCGCCGGCACTGCCTTGGCTGCCAGTCTTTCCACGCTTGCCCTTCTCTCCCTTGTCTCCTGCTGGGCCATCTTCACCGGCATAACCTTCTTCTCCGTTTGGTCCCTGTGGAAACATGTAATCAACGAGAAGGGAATGGGGACAGGATTGAACTGGATTACTTTGCAGGATGTCTCTTCCTCAGATAGAATGGCTGGACATGGTATTGGAAAAAAATTGTCTAACAGAAAGTTGAAGATCATCCAGAAAGGGGTCAGGATTGAACTGGATAGACTCGCAAGACGTTTCTTCCTCAAATTGAATGGTTGGACATGGTATTGGCAAAAATTGTCTAACAGAAAGTTGAAGAGGTACTGTCCATGAATGGACACTGTATGAATGACATAACATTGCATACAAGTGTTGTGAACACATCGCCACGATCAGCTTGGTGCAAAGTGTAAAGGTAAAGTTGCGGCTCCGCCATTATCCACGACTCACATTGAATCCTTTATGGCCACGGTCACCCTTGGCACCAACTCTGCCGGCATCACCCTGACGACCAGGAGCTCCAACTGGTCCGGTCGGTCCTCCGGAGCCCTGAACAAGATAATCACACAATACGACAGAGGTGTTGTTTGTACGAGTTCAAATAAATGATTGTCAAGTAACTGGTGGTGTTAGTGGACTTGTAATTCCTAGGTCCTTTTCTATGCCATAAATCAAATCAAATACACAATTATTTTCTCCACAAGTCTTCTGTGATAAGATTTCATTGCTACACATTGGTAGAGGTGATGTTTTCCAACTAACTTCCTCAGATACACAGGTATTCTGCCGCCTTACCAAGTTGTGGTAGGATCCGGCTCATAAACTTCAACAGAGGTGTGTGTCTGGTGTGTGTGTGTGTGTGTGTGTGGGGGGGGGGGGGGTATACCAGACGATAGTACATGGTTCTGTGCAATCCTTGCGTCTGCTTACTCACCTTTTGTCCTTGCACGCCGCGCTCTCCCTTCAGGCCGGAGCGACCATTGCGACCCTGTAACGGAGTACGTAGAAAGTAAACAGCACTTGAGAGTGACCGCTAAAAGACAGTTGGCAATGACTGAAAATGAGGACTGTGTGCATGGCAGGTATCTCGGTTGGGCCGCCAAAAAAACAAGCTCTTTGTTGTTTCGCTCTTGAAAGACACTGGATGTGAGACTTGTCAGAGTCGATTGCAGAGGTGTGACGTTAAGTTAATCTTTAACTCGGCATGTGTGTTTGTGTGTGTGTGTGTCTGTGTGTGTGTATGTGTCACTTTTCGTCTCATGATCATTCAATTCATGAAACTCAGAGTTACGAAATTGCAACTGTTCGTCCTTTGGTTTGCGAACCTCGGGGCACATGCGCGGCGGAGAGTCGCACATGCGCGGCGGAGAGACACATGTGCTCAGTCTTACCCGTGTTCCCTTGGATCCAGGATCTCCAGCGCGGCCAGTAATACCAGTGTCTCCTTGTGAGCCGGGCACTCCGGGTATGCCGTCAGCACCGGACGAGCCCTGCAGGGAGAGACGAAAGCCAAACCACACCAATGTCTCATCGGCCGATTGCACTGGACTGAGCATGCATTCGGATCAGCTCCATGCAGTGTTATGCTGCGAGGTCAGTTCAATGTTAAGACAAGTACCTAGAAGCCTAAATTTTATTTATTTATTTATTCAACATCTTATGGCTTCCTATGGCAGTCAAAACGGGAAGATGTGGGTGATAGCCAACCATGGTAAAGAAGGAGAAGATTATATACATGAAAAGGAAACAGCCGAAAAGCTATATTGATTAAATGTAGACATTATTGACAGATCTTGTACTCATAGCCCATAACATGGAATAAGAAAACTATATTATGCTTACCGGTGGGCCTTGTACGCCGACGGGGCCATCAGGTCCACCGTTACCCTGTGCAGGGAGAAACAGCACCATATTCAGATATGCTTACACCAGAGCATGGAGGCAAAGTAATGGTTTGAAAAAGAGAACTATGGTCCGGAGACGCTGATGGTGTGCTGTGGCAAGGTGTCGAAGTCGCCTGGAGAGCGCAGCTGTTGTGTAGGGGTAGATGAGATAAATCTAGGAAATATTGGTACAGCATTTGTGAGGGTGTAAACTTGATTGCGTTGGCATGGGAACAAGGAGTACTAATATTATAATGTGTCACCTCTTCCTTGCACTGCCTTTCCAAGAAAGTACACCAGCACCACAAGTCAAGGGCATGGCGCTGTGCCAAGCAGTGTAAACAGCAGGTTGAACACACGCTATATTGTAATGGCAGCATGCATACAGCTGGCAGAGTGCGACAAGACCATGCTTTAAACTCTGTGTGCAGTTCGACAAACCTTGGGGCCTCGTTCTCCGGATGGTCCGTCTGGTCCAGGTGGTCCGGCATCACCCTGCAACGCATAGGTGCAGTACAGAACGTATCATACTGACATGCAGGAGCATGGAACATGATGTCATGCATACATGCATTACATCATTCCTTGGATGCATTACGTCATATATGAATCACATGTCATGCATAGTATAGCTTTGCAGGTTAGTGACATAGCCACTATCCCAGGTGCACGGAAATGAACACACGGACTCACCTCTGGGCCTGGTTCTCCGTCTTGTCCTCTTGAGCCGACGAGGCCCTACAGCATGCAAACAGACACATACACCAGAGCATACACGCCATGTCCAAACATTAGGCAAGAGTACCAATACCATGTTGCGCTCTGGATGATCTGGCAAAACTTTATGTCATGCATGCATGCACTATGTCATTCGTTGGTTGCATGATGTCAGACTCGAATTACACTCCGGATGATCTGGCAAAATGACTGGACAACTGGACGTGTCCACTGTGATCACAAGTGCTCCCCAGAGATTTCCAAAGTGTACAGGGTACATGGGCCTGAGGTAGTAGGGTGCCACAGAGCAATCTTCTCGTGCAGAGAACACAGAATATTGCCTACGAGCGCCCAGCTAAGCTGATGCAGAGAACAGGGTAGAGTACCCGTGCATGAGTGCTGAAATGGGCAGTGGCTGTGCAAAGCAAAGAAGCCCCAAACACCAAGTGCATGAGGTCAGAAGCTATGCAGCGCCGCTGATAAATTTGTTGGTGCCATCATTATTTAGTCGGTCCATTCACAGCAGTACTAGGTTATTGTATTGTAGTTTGTATGCGAATTCTCCACCGGCATTAGCGTAAATCGGGGGAGTTTTCCTCTTTTGCCCTACAGATAGGTATCATAGTGGGATTGTATGGAGTACAGGAAAGCAGCATATCTCGGTGTTCATAGCTGTTCACTGACCATTGGTCCTGGCGGGCCGCTGGGTCCTGAAGCACCGCTGACACCAGGTGGACCCTGTTCAGAACACACACAGGCAGCAGCACAATACATTGGACATTGCATGCACACATGACAGCACATCTTCATACAGAGCAGCTAGCATGTAACGTGTATGAAACAAAACAAAATACTGCGGGAGCAAATGACTGCGTGTGGGATCCAAACTCTAAACAAATCGCCCGTTATAAAGAAATGTGTATGTACGCTTCCGTTCCTGCTCATGAGTACATCTAAAGAGTACATCTAAGATGGTGCTCTCTGCGAGGTTTGCTGCCGTGTTTTCCTGGGCTTACCTGTTGTCCGTTCGCTCCCATCAGTCCGTCTTTGCCTGGTTCGCCCTAACAGTCAGAAAAGAGAACATGACTTTGAGTGTAGTTATTAGACACACACATGTACAACAACAGTAGCAGTAACCACCGCTGCCGCCGCCGCCGCCGCAGCAACAGCAACAACGACAATGAAAACGACAACGACCACCGCCACCACCACCGCCATTGGTTTCAGTCGCTTCCAACAAACCCTATTGCATTGATTCTCACAAACATGTGGTAACGACTCACAGAATCCTCCACTTCGTCCTCTTGTACTCAGTCTCTCACCGCAAATATGCCAAATGAGCGTTACCCTTCGTTCTGAATGCATCAGTCGCTTTCTTACCTTTCCACCCTTGACACCAGACTTTCCAGGAGTACCATCAGTGCCAGCCAAACCCTGTACGTCGAGAAAATGGATCACAGTAGAAATATTATGAATTGATAAAGGTAGAAACGAGGGTCATGCCACCATCAACAGGGTTCTGTTCTATAGCATAATACCAAATATCCCTCTGCAAGGTGCATCACATGACAGCTGGGGCACTTTGGAAAAAAAACATTTCCGTAGTACTTATCCATTAGTGGAGCATGTTGAAAAGCGTAAGTATCTGAAGGAAGATTGACTATCACTATCAGGACTCGGTCCAGGGACCTTCGCTTGAGGCCAGCGGCGCCATAGCATTGTTCAGATTTGAAGTGCTATCGCCAGCTAGCAACCATCCAAGAATGGCGTCTAGCCTCAATCTATCATTCATAATGCTCCTGTAATAGCTCACATGGTACACCTTCTTAACCCACCCCTGTAATTTGTTGGCTTCCTTATTTGCTAGAATGATTTTATATGATTGTAGGCTGATTTGAATCATATTATTATCTTCCTCATTGGCCATGGACCATCGTGGAAAGTGTATAATAGAAAAGCACACCCTTATCTCCATGTCTGCCGGTGCATCTATAGTGTGTCACCACCCACGCACATGTCAGATCCACTTACAGATGGGCCTTTGTGGCCCGGCTCTCCGGGACGACCGTGTTTGCCGCGGGATCCCTGGAGTCACGCAGAGAGAGAGAGAGAAGTTCACAACCAAGAAAACAGCTCTTACACTAGCCCAGCAGGTACCACCGGCATGTAATCCGATATGTCACCGGCGATCTTTCATATCCACATTCTTGACTAGTTTGAGGGAAAGACACAAACGGGAAAAGTCTGAAGAAAAAATTGACTGTCACCACCAGGATCCCCATTCATAATACAGATTCAGGTCATATGCCCCAAAACCATACTGCGTACTCCGTAATAGTTGGCAGTTACAAAAAGCAAACCGTACTTACCTTCTCGCCAGGGTGTCCCTTGGTGCCTTCTTCGCCCTTCTCTCCCTTCTGGCCCTGTAGAATTGCACAGAATATGGCAACGTTCCATTGTCAAAAGCAATCAGACTGAGAGGCCCCCTTGCCAAGCGCATCCCCACAGTGCAGATGTCAGGAAAAGGGAGCAATCTTCTCATGTTTATCATTCATGAAGTTGGTTGTTCCAACGAGGAACACACGCTTCCAGTATTTGATTCTTCTTATCATCATAAAAGGCTGTTGAAACGTGCTGCCATTGGGCCATCATGCTGCAACTCTGGCATGTTTCTGCTCATGGTGTCTAGCGAGCTTGGGAGCTCGTAACAAGCTTTACACACAAGGTAACTTGAGCAAAATAACAATGCTCAGTCCATCGTGTGATTGTATTGCTCAGTTCTGTGACTGGGTATCGATGCATGGGCTGGAGTGTGTCGGGCGCTATGGTGTTTTCATGATGTTCAGACTTACAACGCCGCCAGGGGGACCTTGCGCTCCTCGGGGTCCAATTGGTCCGGTAAGGCCCTGAATAGATGGCAGAAGGATGCAAGCAAACACATTTTTGAGACATCCATCGCAAAAATGGTAGTGATAATGACCTGCATATAGATTACAGTTGTTTGCATAGCAACTTGCGCTGGGATTGTACCAAATAATGGCTTGCTAGGCTATATAAGCCATCACTCCTATCTATGCCGGTCTATGCTGCTGAGCTTTACGGGTGAAATTCTCTGGCTAGTGAGTCACGCCGTGACATAGGCATACACACACATGCACAAACACACGCGCACGTGCGCGCACACACACACACACACACACACACTTACACACACACACACACACACACTCACACACACATACACATACACACAATGGTGCTGGAAGCTAGGATTGAGTAACATTCTACACCGTGTGTGTGTGGGGGGGGGGGGGGGGGGGCTTGTTTATCTTACACTGCCCAGTGCCCAGCATACACCCGAACAATAACTGGCCTGTAAACATTCCTGACAACCATGATCTTCCTTAAAAGGCAAGACAACATTAGCAAGACAACATTAGTTCTCTGCCACATGTCACTCCATGCCAGAAATATGCCTACTTGAAATAGGCACACGTTGTGGACATTGGGTAAGGAAACGTTCTAAGAACATGTAAAACTGTGTCATCTTACTCGTTTGCCCATCTCTCCATCGGGGCCTCGGCGTCCATCCTCTCCACGATCTCCCTGTTGAAACAGACATTGCAACCAAACATGCATTATTGAGGAGTGGAAGAGAGGTGGAGGCGTGTAATAATTATATTTAATGATGTCATAGTCATGTATGAGTGATGTCATTCTGGACAAGACCATCAAGTCTATGAGTATCTGAATGATGTGATGGTGAGCAGTAGTGTGCTTTCTGGGTGATGTCACCATGCGGAGCTCTTGAGGGGACAGTAGGAAATGTTTTGAACTCCTCAGACCAGCACACAACTCCTGAGATCAGCTCGAAAGGAATACCAAAGACACGCATGGTCCAATATATTCTGCATGTTTGACTCACTGGTCCGCCTGGTACGCCGTCAACGCCATCTCTGCCGCGAGGACCACGCTCTCCCTGGAGCGAAGTAGACACATACAAGGTTTACACGTAAACAAAGCGGTCGCAAAGTGCAGATAACTTTGTACATTCCTGCTGGGACTGGACAAGTGTGAATGAGGGGGTGTCAAAGAGCAGCAGTTACACATGTAGTTCACAATGCGATTAAAAAAGGTATGAACTAAGTTAAAATGAAAGTTCGGCGAGTTCATATGGGAACTGGACATGCATGTAGTAAGCATCACACTGGTGTACAGTCCAGCCTAGAAGCATACTCCTGTTGCCTACCTCCGCACTTGAAGGCTAGCATCGTACAGGGAGTGTTGCCCTGACCTGGGGAGGGGTGGGGGGTCCCTGGTACCCTATCTTAGGGGGGGGGGTGGGGTCCCTGGTACCCTATCTTAGGGGGTGGGGTGGGGGTCCCTGGTACCCTATCTTGGGGGGGGGGCTGGTACCCTATCTTAGGGGGTGGGGGCCCCTGGTACCCTATCTTGGGGGGGGGCCCTGGTACCCTATCTTAGGGGGGGTGGGGGGTCCCTGGTACCCAATCTTACCTTCTGTCCTCTGACTGGGCCGACTTGGTTGGCAAACGATTCGCGCAGCTGCGCTCTGGTGAGACCCAGCAATTCAAGTATGTAGTCATCGAGTTTGTCAACGAGCTGTGGGCAATACACAGATAAGAATAAGTACACACCAGAGAGCACAGGCCACCCTCCAAGCTTGGAGCACTGTGATGAAGGAAACAGCCTTGAATTAAGACTCAGAACGTGCACACATCGATATGTCTCCGTAGCAGAGTGAATGCGTTCGACAACCATGCAACTCTGCATTACATTCCCAAGTTTCCAGGAAACCTAAGACCAAGCTGCCGCTCGGTAGACCAAAGAAACTTTGATGCCCGGAAAAAGGAGATATGAGTGTATCGATTGGCTGATCATTATGATGATCTGTTCAGGCAAACCGTCAGCTTCACATGCAACTTACGATGTGAAAGCCATCGGCACCACGTTTACCCATGGGTCCTCTGGAGCCATACGTTCCTGGACCACCAGGGAAGCCCTACACACACACAAACACAGAGAGACAGACAGACAGACAAAAGCTCGGAGGTTGTTGGCGACCTTAACTATGACAATCCCGGCACTTGATCCCGTCAAGAAAGTAGCACATATGAAACAAAAGTGACTAGATCATTGCACAGAAGGACAGAAGTGATCACGACTGAATTGACGTTTCTACCCTGCTGGTCTTCTTCAGACAGACAGACAGACAGATTTATGCATGGACAGATGGACACATAAAGGCCAATAGAAGCAATGCTACACACATCGTACCACTGCATGTTAAACTTGCCACATCCTACATTAGATTTTCATCAAGACAATACAGTCAACGTAGAAGACAACAGTTCCGTTCGCATCATTATGGTGTACTCAAAGCTCTGTCTACACCGAGCACTCACAGGTGGACCTGATGGACCGGATGCACCATCTTGACCTGGACGTCCATCTTGACCCTGCAGCAAACATCAAGCGGGACAACAATTCTGTAAATCCATTGTTTTTGGCTACACATACAACGGAAGCGAAAGGCTGTGTAGCTGTGATGCCAAGTTTCACGCATTTCAGCCATCATCACACAGAGGTAATGGCATTCACCGGTTTTCGGCTGTGTGTTATTACCATTGACTCCAGCCGTACTTCTTCAGCCCTGCAACCGTCGCCATCCGACTGTGTGTGCGTCTGGCTAGGTCCACTCACTGGCTTGGCCGAGATCACTCACCCCGCTGGTCTGCCTCTGGTGCAGGCACTACCCGATTACATGTACAGTGGAACCTATAACTAACGACCATCCCTTGGGGCCAGGGAAAGCGGTCTTTAGCGGCAGGTGGTCCTTAGTTAGAGGTTTGCATCGCATAATGATAATAATGTCAGACCGTCCGTGCCTGGCGAAGTGGTCTGCATTACCAGGCTGGTCGCTAGTCACGGTGGTCTTTAGTTACAGGTTTTACTGGATCGCCTTTGAAATGCCACTACACTGCTAGCGCAGGTGCAAGTGTTGAAACTAACTAGGCAGGGATCATAATTCACACTCTGCAGGCATGGCTAACGACGTGGAGGATGACTCAGCCTGCCACAGCAGAGCGTACTGTGTACTAACTGATAGATCTTTTAAATGACTGTAGCCAGTACTAAACTTCATCAAAACACTCACACACGGTCTCTCTGCTGAAAGTGTCACCTTAGAGGCTGTACCCAAAATTCAACAAGGTTGGCTACAACTAACTTCAGCTAATTTTCATCATGGTTGACAGCTGTATGACAAGCCTAATGTTGATTACAGAATCCCTGTCAACAATTAGTTATGTGCTAGTGCCAGAGTTTGAACATTAGAACGTCCGAACTTTAGGTTTTAATGACATTCTCATAATCCTTTCCCTTGGTATTGGTAGGGGAACTTTTCACTGCAACCATACACGGTTGCATTATTATTATTATTATTATTTTTTATTCTATTTCACTCAACTCGTGGTCCATGACCAATTGTCACACAAAGTGCGAGAGAGGGTGGCTAGCCAACCATAGCATTAACATTCTCACTCTGTGAAGCATGGTTAGAGTCCGACTGAAGGTCGGTTCTGACTTACTGGAGATCCGGCCTCGCCTGGTTCACCTGCCATGCCGGGCTGTGCAAGGGAGAAAAACCACACGGATACACACACGTGGTCAACCAAACCATACAAAGTCTCTGCATATGTGTGTGTATGTGTGTATGTGTGTGTACGTTCCTGTACATGATCATATCTAGCACGTGAGTGTGTATGGGCGCATGCACAGCTGTTTGCACCACACACACTAAACATAGCGAGGAAAACATTTCATCGTTCGTGTGAGTCTCAGTGAATTAATAGTTGTTCGCATCCGTAGCAATTGGGGAAGCAAAAATCTTCTCCATGAATAGGCTGAGTAGCTACAGACATGCAAGATGAAAGGCAGATGGTATGCCACAAGTAGATGGCATGTGGTATGCCACAAGCAGATGGTATGCCACGCCAATATCTCTAACTTAGTTTCCATTGACTTGCTGCATCAGCACTTACCCTGCCTTGGAAGACTGAGCCAGGTTCACCCTTGTCACCCTACCAGCAGAGAAGCACACAAGAAGTCGCATACAAACCAGTACAAATACACTCACACCTCCCGCTGCATTCGCATGAAGCAACAGCCAGGTTGCAACGCTAACGCCGAGACCCCTGGTCGGTCGAGTTGCTCCCTGTACATCGGCACGTCGTCCCTACATCCCCTGTGTCTTGTCTTGTGTTTGTCTCCACATGTCTCTTTGTAGGGCTGTGTTCCCAATAAAATAAATAATAACAGCTACCAGCAAATTTCAAATTGAAAATCCCAAAGTTCTTCCAGAGGTTGTTCCCTTGTACAACTCATGCATATCACTTCGCCATGCAAATAGTGTGCATCGCCAAAGCTTCACTCACCAGATAAGGCGGGAATACCCTTCCCCCAACTCCTCTCCAGTAACATGAGGAATGTCCTTCCCCAACTCTTCCCCGATCAGGTGGAGAATACCCCCCCAACTCCTCTGTCAGGTGAGGAATGCCCTAATCCAGCCCTCCCCATCAGGTGAGGAACATCTTTCCCCCAACCCTTCCCGATCAGGTGGGGAAATACCCTCCCCCAGCTCTACCCAATCAGGTGGGGGGGGGGGGGGAGGGATGCCCTCCCCCAACCCTCCCTAATCAGGTGGGGGGACCCTCCCCAACCCTCCCAATGAAGTAGGGAATACCTTCCCTTACTCCTCCCCAGTCAGGTGGGGAATACCCCAGCCCCCCCCCCCCTTTCTCCACCCCTTCCCTATCAGGTGCCCATTTATCATGTGAGGAGTATTCCTCCCTGATAAGTTGAGGAACAACCCAATCCCTGAGATGAGGACAATGTCCAGGCTCCAATCTGGTGAGAAAGATGATAGTTCGAACACCCCCCACCACCACACACCCCCAACTCGATCTCTTACCGGTGGTCCACATGGCTCGTCAGGATCAAATGGCGTAGTCGTTGGTGGCACAGGGGTTGTTGGTGGCACAGGGGTCGTGGGTGGCAAAGGCATAGTGGTGGGCATGGGCGTAGTGGGAGGCATTGGTGTAGTCGTAGGAGGAGGTGTCTGTTAGAAAGCAGCAGTTGCAACAATTGAAAACAAAACAAAAAAGTCGAACTCGGATGGTGAACCAATTTGATTATGGCAAAAAAGGAGAAGGACAAAATGTTACGAGTTTTGACTAACTGCCCACCAACGTAACCAGATCATATACAGTCAGCGAGTGCGACAAAAATGGCACAAAACTGACAAGGAGTACTGGGACATTCAACGACCTGACACCAAAAAAAGGTTTAAACTTGTTTAAAGTATCCGGCATGGATGTAATTGTTTATGGGGGCGGAAAAGGAATGTGGTCTTTCGGACTCTTTCTGGTCGAGATGGTATTGGCAAGACATACCCTTGCCGCACAGTTGCAAATGTGTGCGCGTGTTTGCATACATGTATGTGTATGTGTATCGTGTGGCTGCGCAAGTCCGTGTAGGTGTTTGTATGTGGGTGTGGGCAGCATGTGTGTGTGTGTATATGTGTGTGTGTGTGTGTGGGGGGGGGGGGGGTGTTTGTGTGTGTGCACGCTCACAGTGTACGTGTGTTAGTGTGAGTGTGCGTGTAGGCGTAGTGGGTATTGTAGTGTGTGTGTTAATGTGTGTGTGTGTATGCATGCCGCGTGCGTGTGTGTGTACCGTATTTTCACGAATATAAGTCGACTTCGAATATAAGTCGACCACCCCAAATCCAGGAGTCAATTTCATGAAAAAAAGTTTTTATAGCTCCATGACACCCAAACATACAAAATGATGAATTCTCTGCGAGGAGAGATCATATCATGCCAGTAAGACAAAATCTGAACAAAACCAGTGTCATCCAATGTTCATTCAATGTTAACTGTGCTGTGCTGCCACTGTGCTGCCACTGTGCTGCCAATCACTACAGTACAGGAACACATCGCACTGCGCGCGCGGAAGTGACTTGACACTCGCGGGACGAAAGTTCACATGGTTTGTACGGTAGTGCATTTTTGTACGGACACTCCGGTCACTTCATTTGTTGTGCCAGATTCCCGTGTGTAAGTCGAGTTCCGTTTGTAAGTCGACCCCCAGCTTTTGGCGAAATTTCTGGAGCACAGAAGGTCGCCTTATATTCGGGAAAATACGGTATGTGTGTGTGTATGTGTGTGTGTGTGTGTGTGTGTGTGTGTGTGTGTGTGTGTGTGTGTGTGTGTGTGTGTGCGCGCGCGTGCGTGTGGGTGCATGTATGTGCATCTGTGTTGTTGACATTACCATGATGCTAATGTGTGTGCACAAGCACAAGAATCTGCAAGCCAGTAGTTACTCACGTCACGCTCTTCATTGTCAATTGTAGCTGATCCTAGCTCCGGCTCACGAGTATCCACTGGCTCCTCAGTTGTCTGGAGAAATTAAAATATTTTTGGAGAAACATATTTTGAACTTTTAAAATGATTTTTTAACGGCAGGGTACACATACGCACTCCTCCATTATGTAGCTAAAACAGGCGCAAACATTTCCACATGCACATGCACACTACGGTGTACACACGCACACACACACACACACACACACACACACACACACACATGCGCGCGCTCTCTCTCTCTCTCTCTCTCTCTCTATCTCTCTCTCTCTCTCTCTCTCTCTCTCTTGCTTGCTCTCTTTCTCTTTCTCTCTCACTCACTCACTCACTCATTTACTAGCTCGCTCGCTCGCACACAAAAAAACACACTCACATTTTACATATACATAGCTTCAGCTGCATAATTTTAACCGTTTTAAGATAATCAACCTCAGCAAGTACATCTATATCAGCTTGAGCATGCTGAGAGTACGCATACGGAGCAGAATAAAAGGGGACCGGGGGTGGTGCCCGGTTGTCCTGTGAACACAGTGCGGCGGGGGTCTCTTCAGTGTGCATGTATGGCCTTACCACTACTGTTGGTATGATGTCCTTATCCGCTGGCGGTGTAGCTGAGCCGATATCAGCAACACCCTGGTTGTCCACAGCACAGCAAAATCACAGCACAAGGATATGGCATTAAAATTATGAATGCAGTTGCATGAGCAGTTGCGATCTATTGGACAATTCCTAGTTTCAAGGAGAAATCCGAGGATGTGTGGAACAAAGAGTGAACGGAGATCGCCAGGGCTTTCAAGCAGAATGGAGAGGGGCGAGCTGTGTTCGTACTACTTATCTTAGGTGCAGTGTAGGGCCTTAGACAGTCCGGTCAACACAATGTGGACGGTCGTAAACGGTATAATATACTGCTCCACTGGAAAACAGAGAGGCTCTAGGCTGTCCAATAGAGTGCTCAATACCGAAAGGCAGAGCTAGTTGAAACAAAAAATCAGAGAATGAAAAAAGGGTTTTTGCTGTTTTATACTGTTGCACTGCATGGAGTGAAGACACTGTTAGTGTAGCTGTACAACTGAAGTTCTATACCTGTGTGGGTGGCTGCCACGTTGTAGTTTACGGACGACTACGGATAAACTGGATATGTCAGGCGTAAGGGTGAGGCCTCTTGCAGTTTAAAATTTTAGCAAAGTGCTGGAGCTGAGAAGCTCATTCTCTCAGTCTGCCAACAGAGACTATGCGACTCATACATATTATTATTTTTTTTAACACTGTTTACACTTTTTTATTGTCCATAATAATAATAATTATAGTTTCTTCTATCACAATTTTTGTTAGAAATTTGATAAATTATTTGTATACGGTATGTTGTCCAAGCTTTGCCTATTGATTGTGCTTTTGAAAAAAATACTAAAGTAAATTGAACACAATATCACTCTGGGACACTGACCTGGCCTAGCGTGCACGGAGAGCTGCTCTCGAAGGATGGCGCACAGCGGGCTCCCGAGATCACAAATGCCCGGATGGAGCCCTGCAAGCAGTAGTCAACCGGACAGCGAGGCAAAGAGGTGAAGACGCGGATGGAGAGTGCATGCAAACACACACAAGTGGGCACATGCACTGATACTGTACAAGCCCTGTACTGAGGTACATAGGGACCTAAAGTACCCAACAAGGATACATGTAGGAACCTAAAGTACCCAACCATGCCCGTTCAGGTGTATGGAGTTACGTAGAGAAAACTGTGAATCTCAGAGTGACAGCAGAAACGCTTCGTTTCCTTCTCTTTATGTGTAGGGTTTCTTATTATGTACTCGCTTGTAGAGTATGTAGTAGTAATATATCTCCTCTCTGCCTCTGGTAACCATGGTGACAGACATGTGCGTTTGCATGATTGGCAGTAGTAGTCATTCACGGTCATAATAACAAGCCCTGACTACATTTGAATCCGTTGAGTTCTTTGTCCATTGTTGTTCTCACATCTTGCTGATTGTAATAAAAACTTTGTGTCGAGTAATATACATGTATCTACTGTAGTAATAATATATACACTGTAGTAGTAATATATCTACTGTAGTACTATTACTGGCAGCAGCATCACACTGCGCATGCTCTTGTTTGAGGCTTTTTTTCCCCAGATATACTTGTGCTGGCCGGTTGCTTGTGTGCATGGGGACTAGGACACACCAGTTCCGGCGCACGCTATACTCCACCAGGTAGCGTGCCACAACTCTTGGGCCCCAGAGACAAATATTTTTTAAATTTTAACTGCGGGTTGTCACTCACAGTGAACGTCGACTCTCCGCCGTTCAGATCTCCGCCGAATCGGAACATCATCGGGGAGTTGATTCTGTACTGCTCCGGCAGCGCAGCGCTCCTTGTAGTCTCGCCGCACGACTTATCGTCGATGAACACTCGCACACGGTCGCTGTGCTCAATCGCTAGCGTGTGATACTCGCCGTCGGCCAGGTTAGCGCTGAACTCCCTCGTCTCCGTGCCGTACGCCAGCGTCAGCGTGCTGCTGGAGAGCGTGACGGACAGCTGCTCGGCACGCGTTATCGGATGGCCGAGCGTGGCTAATCTCTGAGCAGCGCCGCCCTCCGCGATTTGCGTCCTGAACGTCGTGTACAGAGTGTAGTCTTGAGATGCTGAGTAGGTGGATCCTTGCGTTAGCATGACGTTGATGTCATGCTGAATCGGCGCCGCAGCGCGCGGATCCTCAGATGGAGAAAACTCGTCAAGGAAGTTTAGTGTGCCTAATGAGACAGTTTTGCACAACGGAACACGCACAGACATGCACATACAGATGTACGTTTACGTACATTTACAGACATACGTGCACGGGCATACACATACAGACATACACATAACAGACATACATGTACAAACATACATGTACAGACATGCAGAGATTAGGGTTCCAGAGCCTGATTATCCTCGTGTCCTGGGCCATTGGACACGCCATGGTCACTCCGGTATGGTTTTGACCGTGTCACGTTTAGCCCCCGGTACAATAGCTCTGATAGATTTTCGGGGAGGCTAAACAAGGAAAGACAGTCTAGCATGTAAAACTCCTAGCTTACACAAATAGTATGATAATCGAAGTGAGTGATACTATATATGATGATGCTAGATGCAGACGCAGGCTGCAACAACCGACAACTCTGTGGATACACTCATCGATCATCAGTGTGTGTGTGTTTATGTGTGTGTGTGTGTGGGGGGGGGGGGGGAGGGGGGGGGGGCATGTGTAAAGCAAAATGTAACATATGCGAAACTTTAATCATGACGATTTTGACTGGTGGTGAAAGAAACGGAAGGCCGCCCGTGAGTTAATGCTCGGTGCATGGAACGGGCCTGTATCGTATGCGCATACTGAATGGCATTGTATTTGCATATTCACCATAGAAAAATTCACAGTTCGCGTGAGACTCAGCTGGTGGCCGAGTTTTCCGCATTCGTAGGAACGCCACCACCCTTCAAGGATCAAGGCGCAGATGCAGCTCCTAAAGCGGTAGGAGGCGAGTAGATCAGACCCACCAAAGTGGTCAAAGGCCGAAAATCTCATTCGCTGCGCCGATGCTTCCCTTGGAAGCGGAAGGAATTTTTATAGGCGTGCTGCGACCCACAGTTATTCACCATAACTTGTAGTACAATAACCTTGGCACCACACATTGCACATGTCGTCAGTTTGTCACAAGGCGGCCCCAGTGCATGGCTTTCGAGTCTCAACTAAGTTATTGCGGTGCGAAACAGTTAACTAACTTCCCCGGCTCCAGTCTTGCACCTGGGCATCAATTATGCAAAGAAAGCGGGGTGGTGATGGGGGTCTACAGCTGAGGCCGGTGGTCTTCACCGCATCGTATCTAGTTTATTCTGCACCGTTTGATGCTGCCAAGCCCACAAGGGTTACTCTCGGAAAACCGACTTCAAATGCCAGCGGTCAAAAAAAACTGTATCCTGATCCTTATTTTGTGTGAGAGGCAAATTCTCACTAAGCCGAAGGAGAGAACCATGGGTTCTTATACAACTACAGTTATGTGGGGTTTATTTTGTAAAGCCTCGACAGGAAGTGTTTGCTTTTACACGTGTGTCAACCTAGAAGGAAAAGCCCGGCGCCGTGTGTTTGCATACATCTCTGAGGTAAAGTAAAAATGTGTCAAGTCGACCACCTGTCCCAAAGGACCGCTGCAACTAGGATCAAGTGATGATATTCCTAGTCCGACAACCCTGAATAGCCCGCATTTGCAAGGTTCCTTGAGCGGTCGCCTTGGACCAGTTTTACTGTGCATGTGCATCGGTTGGAAGGCTCCTAGGCATTTCACCTTGCCCGGTACACGGTTCCAGGTTTGGGCTGCCTGGGCGTTTTCAATATCCATAATCATGTAGGACATTGTGATCCGCTCGAGCCGCATGGACTAATAGTGCCATCATGGCTGGTAAAGCTCTGATCCCATAGCTGGACGCAGTAGTGCCATACACGTACATGTACATAACAACATGGCATCTACATGTACATGACTATATTATTATGTGTACACGATTGTGTACACACCTGCTGTGTGCAGACTCGAGAGGCCGTGCACGTGAATGACATCATCGCGCACTTTGCACCGAGCGGCAAACCGGTGTTTGTTGTGCCACCCAGTACAAGGCCTCTCATGTAATGATGTAATCGTGTGGCCTCTATTAGGACATCTATCCAAGGCACACATGTACATGCCGTGGCCACAGATCCTAGCTGATTGACGACACATTTTTTTGGCACGAGCATATAATTTTACTCGGCAAAGCGGAAACACTCCCAAGTGCCGCGCAATTGGACGACAACCGTGTATCGTAATCTCAGCAATTAGGTGAGAATAGGTTGCCATGGCACTTCTGTGTTATACACCATGGCAACGCCAGTATGCCAACACTCCGTAATGTTTGTCGATGTGGAATAGCCTATGAACAACTCGTGCCATGCGGACCACGGGGACGTGCCTGTTCGTTTTATCTCCAGTGCAGGCTTCGAACACCCATGTCCCACTGTATGTGCCTGGTGTGCGTATGGACATCTGTTGTAATATTGCTGCATGATTAGAACTTCACATTCATACATTACAATGGGGCGAAAACTACAATGTCATGTATATGGATTGATTTCATTGTGTCTGAAAAAGATTCCTCTTCGTATTTTTCAAGTTATGGACATCGGACATCAGTCCGCAATTCCGTTTTCACCCCAACGCTAGTCCGCCATGCTCGAGAGCCATTCTTTCCATTTCGTGACATGCGCAGCATGTGCTTCCAGTGCATGTGCTGTTGCGCATACAATGGCTACTCACCTGACGGATAGTCGAAGCATTGTGGCTGCTGTCCAAGCGCACTGCCTGCCAGCAGAAGCGCCGCTACTAACACGGCGCTCAGCGCCATCCTCTGCTTCGCTAGGCCCCTGCTGGTTGGCCCAATGACTATAAAATATTCCTGGTCACACACTGGCAAGGTCACCTATCCCTATAGGTCAAGACAGGAGACCATGCATGCACAAGGATTGGGACAGTACAGGATCACTGTATGTGTGTGTATACAGATTGAATGCCAAGCAGTGTGCTCTCATTTACTGGTATATACACGGCAAAGGATCTGCGTGTATTACGGTATGGTCCGTTGTCCAGGATCTTGGACACGAAAAGGCAATATTGTTCAAAAAAGCGAAAAAGATTGGAGCAGCGTATTTTTCCTCTGGTTGAAGCCCAAGGTCAGCTGAGCCGCGTCGACTGGATAGGAGAGACGTGCGGACTGCGGTCAACAATCCAGGATCTGATTCTCGGCGCACGTGAGACTAGTGATCCACCATGGGTGCAGTATGTGTGTGTCGCAGGATACATTGCCCAGTTGCTGGCTTTGTTGCAGTGCTCACACCATGTAGCTAGTTCGACCCTGCCGCTCCTTTCCAAATGCACCCGTTTTTCCAGCCTAGTCTGCTGCCTGTCATAGACTCGGACCACGCGACCACACCGAGCCTCCGTTGCCGGTTTCCCCGGACCGGATCTATCACACGTCCCCGGTAGACAGGAGCTGGTCGGCCGCGTGTGTGTTTGTCTGTGTGCGTAGTGTGCGTGAGCGCTACCTACGTGCAGTCTACGCGAGAGACACTGACGAATGGTAGGCCGTCGTCCACAATCCACACGCGCTTGCAATCATTCTGGTGCACCCAAAGTGTACCGTCAATCCGACAGTGAGCCATCAGCGGTCTTCTTTTGACTTGCGGCGGCGCGCTCTTTGTAGTGGCCATGTCACGCATCTCACTGCAGTGGGGGATTGCGCCAAACTGGCCCAAAGTCTGTCAACTCTACTTTTTTCGCGCGATTTTCGCTCTTTGCACAGCAGGACCGGTGCGAGAGTCGTCTTCGCATTGAATTCAGACGGGGTTCGGACGTATTTTCATTCGGAATCGGAAAAGAGCTCAATGTCGTCATGCGCATGACAGCGTGGAAGTGACAGATCTGTCCAAGCCCTGACAAGAACCAGCCAGGAAGGATTAGTCCGATTAGTCTTAGGCTGCATGCAATGACTGAATGGCGGCCCGCGGCCAGTTGGAGTTGGAGAAGGAGACAGCACAGTGCTCGCTCTCATTTCAATCTTTGTTTGACGAACTCCAACGCAAACGGTGGTCGATGCCAATGAATCACAGCTGGGCAATCGAATCTACTGCTTCATATTCAAGCATGCACCGGCCTTTATGTTAGGCCAATGTCCTGGGCTACCAGTACGGAGTCGGAGCGCAACGATGCGTTAATTAATGAACACAGCTCGACCAGCTATTTCTTGCTGAATGCCAACGGAAATCTTGAGACGCGATTCCTTTACTGGCTCCACGGAGTAGATACGAAGCAAGTCCGCTGGTAGCGTGAGGTTGACGTGTGACACATGGAGGAATTCTACCATCAACGATGGCAAAGACAGAACACTGTGGACAAAACAACCCACCTACATGAAGTGTGCGATCGTTCCATCCTAGTTTTTTTGGATTTTGGTAGTTTATGGTGAAGTGCTGCCGAGAAGCGATCGATCGAGTGACCAGGTGACAGTGCAGTTGGCAATTTCTCAATTAATTGGGGTTTCCCCTGCACTTGCTATAGTCTGTAGCTGTGTAACGGGCCATTGCCATAGGGGGTCACGGACTGTTTCTCTGCATGTCATGCTGTCCGGGCTGTCCTGAGCTGTCACTTCTCCCATGACATTTGAATGGATTGGTTAGGCGACGGGTCGGCAGAAACGGAGTTGCAACTGGTTGTGGAGTACCGGTAGTACGGTACATATACTTCGAAGCATGTTTGAAAGACAGTTACCTGAAGAGCAAAGCAACGACGTTACGTACATTTTTTATATATTTACATGACATTGTACTTAGTTGCAATCAGGCTAGGCTCTCCACTCCAGTTACTCTTCTGCTAGCACTCAACTAAGCACAGCTGACAAAATAGACTTGTATTAAAGCTACTACTGGCAGTGTTGATCGTCACTTTTCCCAACAGCAGCAACATTCCTGCAATTCTGGAGCGCCGTATCCCTGTGTAGTAATACTAATAGCAGTATAGGGCCTCAGTTAGGTGGAGGCGAAGAGTCGTCATTCCTCTTGCCTTGCATTGGCTTGATTTGTCATCGGAGCCACCAAGAGAACAGTTAGCACTTAGCAGCCTTGCTTGTATGCAGTAGTGTACCTGTCCTCGGTTTGTTCGAAAAGCATGT
>NC_088650.1:8281090-8282590 GCF_964019385.1 Sycon ciliatum | reverse complement strand
TCCAGGATCTGATTCTCGGCGCACGTGAGACTAGTGATCCACCATGGGTGCAGTATGTGTGTGTCGCAGGATACATTGCCCAGTTGCTGGCTTTGTTGCAGTGCTCACACCATGTAGCTAGTTCGACCCTGCCGCTCCTTTCCAAATGCACCCGTTTGTCCAGCCTAGTCTGCTGCCTGTCATAGACTCAGACCACGCGACCACACTGAGCCTCCGTTGCCGGTTTCCCCGGACCGGATCTATCACACGTCCCCGGTAGACAGGAGCTGGTCGGCCGCGTGTGTGTTTGTCTGTGTGCGTAGTGTGCGTGAGCGCTACCTACGTGCAGTCTACGCGAGAGACACTGACGAATGGTAGGCCGTCGTCCACAATCCACACGCGCTTGCAATCATTCTGGTGCACCCAAAGTGTACCGTCAATCCGACAGTGAGCCATCAGCGGTCTTCTTTTGACTTGCGGCGGCGCGCTCTTTGTAGTGGCCATGTCACGCATCTCACTGCAGTGGGGGATTGCGCCAAACTGGCCCAAAGTCTGTCAACTCTACTTTTTTCGCGCGATTTTCGCTCTTTGCACAGCAGGACCGGTGCGAGAGTCGTCTTCGCATTGAATTCAGACGGGGTTCGGACGTATTTTCATTCGGAATCGGAAAAGAGCTCAATGTCGTCATGCGCATGACAGCGTGGAAGTGACAGATCTGTCCAAGCCCTGACAAGAACCAGCCAGGAAGGATTAGTCCGATTAGTCTTAGGCTGCATGCAATGACTGAATGGCGGCCCGCGGCCAGTTGGAGTTGGAGAAGGAGACAGCACAGTGCTCGCTCTCATTTCAATCTTTGTTTGACGAACTCCAACGCAAACGGTGGTCGATGCCAATGAATCACAGCTGGGCAATCGAATCTACTGCTTCATATTCAAGCATGCACCGGCCTTTATGTTAGGCCAATGTCCTGGGCTACCAGTACGGAGTCGGAGCGCAACGATGCGTTAATTAATGAACACTTCTTGCTGAATGCCAACGGAAATCTTGAGACGCGATTCCTTTACTGGCTCCACGGAGTAGATACGAAGCAAGTCCGCTGGTAGCGTGAGGTTGACGTGTGACACATGGAGGAATTCTACCATCAACGATGGCAAAGACAGAACACTGAGGACAAAACAACCCACCTACATGAAGTGTGCGATCGTTCCATCCTAGTTTTTTTGGATTTTGGTAGTTTATGGTGAAGTGCTGCCGAGAAGCGATCGATCGAGTGACCAGGTGACAGTGCAGTTGGCAATTTCTCAATTAATTGGGGTTTCCCCTGCGTCTGTAGCTGTGTAACGGGCCATTGGCATAGGGGGTCACGGACTGTTTCTCTGCATGTCATGCTGTCCCGGCTGTCCTGAGCCTGTCACTTCTCCCATGACATTTGAATGGATTGGTTAGGCGACGGGTCGGCAGAAACGGAGTTGCAACTGGTTGTGGAGTACCGTAGTACGGTACATATACTTCGAAGCATGT